>NW_024466689.1:0-272576 GCF_017591425.1 Ochotona curzoniae | reverse complement strand
ATGTCGTTAGTCATTCATTTTTTGTTCAGCAATCTTTGGAGGAATAGCTGATTTATGTCAGGACCAGTTTGAGGTCCTATTAGTATGGAGTGAAGAAGGATTTGTGAAACACAGAGAACAAGCTGTTGTGTGAAGAGGTGAACATGCTATGGAAAAAGTGTAGCACGGCATAATGGGGAAGAGTGTGATAGGATGGGAGCTATTTAGGAAGACAGTTTTGAGGGAAGCAGAAACGTAAGTGAAGAAGATCTTTCAAAAACTATTTTAGGCACTGGGAACAGTAAATGCGAAAACTGTGAGTCAGGATCCAGCTCAGTGAGAACCAGTTTGGTATGCTGAGGAGAAGCAAGAAAGCTGGTCTAACAAGAGCAGTGAGAACAAGTGGAGAGTATTAGGAGATGGGGGGAAGGAAGTAGGCAGCGACCAGATTTTACTGCATGTTATCACCCCTGCATTACATTTTGTGTGTAATTGAATGCCATGGGAGTGTCTCTGGGCAGAGCTGTGACATGATCTGATTTACAAAGTTTATTCTACCCAGTGAGTGGACAACTCGCCCTAGGAAAGGCATGGTCCAAAGCACTGGAATATTTAGGGCCTGACACAGTGGCTCAGTGGCTAAATCCTTCCCCCTTTAAGTACTGGGATCCTGTATGGGCACCAGTTCATGTCCTAGCTGCTCCACTTCCCACCCAGCTCCTTGTTTGTGACCCTGCACCCATGTGGAAGACGTGGGAGAAGCTCCTGTTTCTGGCTTGAGATTGGCTCACTCAGTGACGCAGCTGGGCCTGGAACCAACAGCAATGCTCATACGGGATGCCAGAGTTGCAATGACTTAACCCACTATTCCACATTCCCTCACCTTACTAATGCAAATTTTATCCCTACTGCTTACTAACTTTGTAATTTGAGTAAGATACTTGATTTCTCTCTGCTTCATTTACCTATCTGTAAATAGGGATAATAATACCTACCTCCATAGGGTTATTGTGATGTTTAAACGTATTACTATAAATAAAGTACTTAAAGCAGCCTAGACTTGTACACACAGAATGTTAATTATTATTATTCACATATCAGTGATATTTTAGATGAACTGAAGTGACCTAGAGAATGAGTATAGGTAAGATGAGAGTGGGAGAGAGGGATCCCTGAAGAATTCAGAAATTGGAGGGGAGCTGACAGGGGTGGGGTAGGAGTCAATCCAAGGGGGGCGTAGTGGCTGGAACCCAACTTTGTGATGAAAATTTTTCTAGGGACAGAAGTCATCAACTTGGACAAATTTTACCTGAGATGAGGACCAAAATTGACTTGATGGAAATTGATGGATATCTTGAAAAGTGAATAATGGTGGAAATCAAATCCTGATTGGAATGGGTTAATAGAGCAAGTTACTAATATAGAATTGGAGACAGTGAATATAGGTGAATCATTAGTGGATTATTCTATAGAGTGGAACAGAGAAAATATAGTGGTAGTTAGAGATAATTTTGTTGGGTCAGGAAAAGGTAGTACTGGATATGTGTGTTAATTTAAAGTTGGGAGATAGCAAAACAAATTGTAAGCTGGGCCCGGCAGCGTGGCCTGGCGGCTAAAGTCCTCACTTTGAGTGCACCGGGAAAAACAAATTGTAAGCTAATGAGAGTGATCCAATGGGAAGAGAAAAGTTGGTGATATTTGTGTGACATGGGAAATTGCAGCAGCAAAGAACCTGAACAGAAGAAGTGTCTAAATGTATGGGGCAGCAGATATTAGTCTTAAGATATTGCAGATACATGATGATAGAGAATAATAATGGAGGTAAAGAGATTAATAGATTTGATTATGAGAAAATGAGGGCTTTTTCCTAATTGCTTTGATTTTTCCAAGAAGGAAGAGAATGATAATCAATTGAGAATAAGAAATAAGGAGGAGTTTGTAATGTTTATGGGAGAGGAGGTGTCTTGGAAGATAGGAGAATGAATTGGTTAGGGAGATCCATTGGCTAGGATGGATTGTCATTGAGTTTAGATCTGTTTGACATTTGTGGTCATTGAAGGGATCCTTGCTGGCTCAGAAGCCAAGTACAGTGCAGAGGGAGTGCAGAGTGGGAAGGGGTAGAAACAGGTCTTCCTTGCAACAATCCAGGAGGTGTTCTTGGAACATTTCTCAGGTCCATATCGAGTTCCTAGAGATGGTTGTGTTGCCATCTGTCCTTGGATAGATAGTTTTTACACAGCAGACCTTGGGACACTTTCAATGAAGTGTTTTTGTTTGGTTGGTTGTGTAAAAAATGTAAAATGTTCTAATTGAGAAGTGTTCTTGTTTTCCCCAAAGGACATAAAATCCTTACCAAAGTTTTCCTTAGGACTTGTGGTTTCTGTTAATCTGGAGCTCTCATTCATAATTGGCTTTTTTGTGCTTCATCCAACGTTTATTCTTTTCTTTAAGGTGCTGGAGAATCTGGTAAAAGCACCATTGTGAAGCAGATGAAGTAAGTTGAAACATGACCTTTTGTAAGAGTGTATTTCCTCTCAATGAGTAAAAACAAAAAATCCATAGTATCTTTTTAAGCTCTGTGGAATATTGACTTGTGGTTTTCTTCCTTTTAAAGAATCATTCATGAGGATGGCTATTCAGAGGAAGAATGTAAACAGTATAAAGTAGTTGTCTACAGCAATACTATACAGTCCATCATTGCAATCATAAGAGCCATGGGACGACTAAAGATTGACTTTGGGGAAGCAGCTAGAGCAGTAAGTATGGCTTATTTCTTCTTTGCTTGCTTTTACTCAGTCAGTACAGTTAAACCAAATTTACATCACATTTTAGGGAAATGGATTTAAGCACCAGTGTAAGATGTGGGAAAGTACTTTGTATTCATTTGATCAACATTATCAGTCTGCTTTAGAAGATGTTAGAAACTGCTGCCTGCAGTGCCAGTATCCCATATGGGTGCGAGCTCAAATCCTGATGCTGTTTCCATCTAGCTCCTGCTATGTATGTGGCTCAAATGCTTGGGTCTCTGTACCTGTGGGAGACCCAGAGTAGGCTTCTGACACCTGACTTCCGACTGGTCCAGCTCAGTCATTTGGCCCTTTAGAGATTTAAACAGTAGGAAGAAGATTCTCATTCTCATTCTCTCTTTCTCTCTCTTTCTCTCTCTCTCGTGTGTGTGTGTGTGTGTGTGTGTGTGTGTGTGTGTGTGTGTGTCTGTCTGTCTGAAACTCTGCTTTTCAAATAAATGAACCTTTAAAAAAGAAGAAATTAGATTATTGCAATAAAAGTTTAGGAAGAGTGATTCTGTGCATTTTATTGTGGGTTTCTACAATAACTCTTGAACTGCTGCTTTAAAGAACTGTTAACTTTTTATAGTAGTGAATGAGAATTATGGCAATTAAAATAATAAAAAAAATAAAGGTCACCATGATACATGGTTCTGCTTTGTGATTATAGAAATTAAAGGCAAAAACCCATCTCTCAGAATAAACTCTGGGAGTACTAAGTCCAAATTTTAGAGGTGATTTCCAGATATTCAGGAATACTGCAGGGGCCTAGCACAGTAACCTAGTGGCTAACGCCCTTGCCTTGCATACACCAGGATCCCATATGGGCACCAGTTCGTGTCCTGGTCCTGGTGACCCAGCTTCCCATCCAGTTCCCTGTTTGTGGCCTGGAAAAGCAGTAGAGAATGGCCCAAAGTCTTGGGGCCCTGAACCCATGTGGGAAATCCAGAAGAAGCTCCTGGCTCCTGGCTTTGGATCAACTCAGCTCTGGCCGTTGTGGCCACTTGGAGAGTGAATCATCTGATGGAAGATCTTTGTGTCTGTCTCTCCTTCTCTCTGTATATGTGCCTTTCCAATAAAAAGAAATAAATCTTTAAAAAAAAATACTATAGCCCCACTGCATTGAACCATAGGGTATAGGATTGAATTCTGCCTTATCCTGTTTCAGATCTCCAATGCCTTGCATGTGTCAGATAGAACCAAAAGCTTGCAGGTCTGCCTGAAAATGCAAAAATCAAAGTGTACATATCTGAAGTAGCTTCAGAGCTCCTGCAAACTCCAACTTATCAAGTACAAATTAATGCCCAACAAATAAGCAGGAAACTTGAGGGTGAAAGTGTTGAATGGGTCATTGGATGATGTTACAATAGAAAGTATGTTAGAAATAGTTTAGGAGGAGAAGCAAAATTAGGTAAAGTGGTGGGGGAGAAAATTAGCAGAAAAGAAAGCAGTGAATATGATGTTTATATTTTTGTGAAAAAATGCCACATCATTAGAAGCTTGTCTTGTCTCCGAGTAGAGAAAGTTCAAAGTTCGTAGTTGTTAGCTCTTCCTCTCCCATCCCTTTTCTTCTTTTCCTTTTTTTGAACCAGCTCTTTCCTTTGGGCTTATTTTCTTCCTCCCCCTTGTTTTAATTCTTGCCTATCACCTGACTCTACTTCTCTGTTGTCTTCTAGCTGGTCAGTGGTGCAGTATTTACTTTCTTACCTCTGTTGGTTTTTCTCTGTTTTAGTTAATCTAGTCCTCCACACTCTTGTACATACACTTGAGATTATTCATCCCCTCTCAGGATCCTGAATCATCATCTAGCTTTCAAACATCTACTCATTCTAATATATAATTTATGTACTTTCTTGAATCTTCTTTCTTGGTTGTGGTATAGTAGGCAGAGGCTCCACCTGTGGCACCAGCATCCCATCCCATAAGTTCAAGTCTCACCTACTTCACTTCCTGTTTTTTTTTTTTCCCCTTTAAGGTTTTATTTTTATTGGAAAGGCAGATATACAGAGAGGAGGAGAGACAGGAAGATCTTTCACCCGATGGTTCACTCCCCAAGCGGCTGCAATGGCTGGAGCTGAGCCAATCCAATGCCAGCAGCCAGGAGCTTCTTCCAGGTCTCCCACGTGGGTGTAGGGTCCCAAAGCTTTGGGCAGTCCTCATCTGCTTTCCAGGCCACAGGCAGCTGAATGGGAAGCAGGGCTGTTGGTGTTAGAACCAGTGCCCACATGGGATCCCAGCACATTCAAGGTGAAGACTTTAACTGCTACACTATTGCACTAGACCCGTTGCTTCACTTCTGATCCAGTTCCTTACTAAAGGAACAGAGGATGACCCAAGTGCTTGGGCTCATGCACCCATGTGGGAGACCCTGAGGAAGCTCCTGGCTCCTTGTATCAGACTGGCCCCAGCTCCAGTTGTTGCAGCCATTTGGGGAATGAAGCAATGGATGGAAGATTCACTCACTCCCTCTTCCTGTTTTCTTTCTTCTTCTGTGTGTGTGTTTTTTTTTTTTTTTTGGCTTCTTTCCCAGGCACATCAACAGAGCTGGATCAGAAACGTAGAAGCTGGGACTACCTGCTACACCACAATGCTGGCTCCTAGCAAAATTACTTTGCATGCACTGTAGTTCTGTTCTGCTTAGGTAGATGTATAGGTTCTCATAATGTGCAAGTCTTGCTAATTTTAGGTGGTAGTTTTACCTATTAGTCTGAAATGCTGTTTGTTTTGTCCTGGTGCTTTTAAGATGCAAGTGATTACTCCCCTTTCCTCTTTGTCCTTTATGCAGTATGTGCCTTATAAAGTATTTGCCTTTTTTTTTTTAATAGTTTTTTGGATTCTCTTGAGAATGATAAATAATATATTTGGAAGGCAGGTTATCCTGACACCCAGGTTTATTTTTAAACTGAAAAGTAAAAATGACTAGAATAAAATAAAATAGTCTAAAGAGTCTTACAGTCATTTTCTGCCTTCCCTACTTCTCCATATATTTTAGGTTTCAAAACTAGAACCACTTGCAGATCTATGTTATGACTCATGAAGTTGAGATCATGTCCTGTCTTGTTCTTTTCCTTCTGCTGCCTTCCTTCCCCTGTCTTAGAGCATTATCATTATTCCTTTGGGGGAAATTCAGCTGCTGTTTGAATTTTCCCTGAGGGATTTACTCCCCACACTAGGCTTCCAGACTTCTTAAATGATTCAGTCTTCTCTTCCTGTTCTGTCTGGACTAAAAGGAAAGAAGAGAATGGGTTTCCTTAAACTTGATTAATATTTTACTCCCTTTGATGCGCTGATTTTCATTTCTATTTTTATTTAAGGCTTCTTTAATAGAGTTGATGGTGTTAATTACATGTCTCACAGACCAAAAGGCATGTGTGATCAACGTGGAGATTGGTAGATCAGAGATCTTTTCTGGTGGTAGTGGTGAGGTGTGGAGCAGCAAAGTAGAAGTACAATTATTTCTTATATTAGTTCAGCACTTGAACTAGAGTGGAATGAGAAGGGTAGAAGACTTAATTGTAAATTCTCTCACACCTCCCTTCCTGCCAGAAAAGGTCTCTGTGGTGCTACTTTTATTAATTTCTTTATTATTATTTTTTTCAAAGTGCATTTCTGCTTGTGTGGACATGCTGGCACGCACATTGTAGAGGTTGTCCTCAAGTCTTGAAGACAGGGACAATGACTTCTTTAACTTCTCCCTCCAGGATGATGCCCGGCAATTGTTTGTATTAGCTGGCAGTGCTGAAGAAGGGGTGATGACTCCAGAATTGGCAGGAGTGATTAAACGGTTATGGCGAGATGGAGGCGTGCAAGCCTGCTTCAGCAGATCCAGGGAGTATCAGCTCAATGATTCTGCTTCATAGTAAGTCATTCTTCTCTGTGAAACTATGACAGAAAAAAACTTGACCCTAGAGCAAGTTCAGTGTGCATCCACACAAGGAAATGTTCACCTAATATAGACTTTTAGAAGTCTCAGGGAGCCTCAAAACAGTTTTGGAGTAACATTATAGAAAGACAGAATTCCCTCTGGGAAAGCAAACAGGAGATCTGGCACTACCAAATGAGCTCCATGGTCTGTGCCTAGTCCGTAGTAAGCAGCTGAAGGAGGAAAGACACCTGCTGTGGCTGAGTGCGTCCTGAATTTCCTCCAGCTCTGTAAGTTCTCTCTGCAGGAGGGTATGCAGCTGAAAGCTGGCCTGAGAGGGAGATGACAGTCGTGATACCCCTTTTTAGGCAGCCAGCTATGCTGGGTTATGCTGTGGATTTCTGTGGTACCAGTTGCTGCTTACAGATCTTTTGCCAGTGGACAATATAGGTTTTGTATAGAAGGACAAAGTTGAGTATGAAAGGAAGTTGAAACATCTTTTTGTCAAATTCTCTGGGATGTTACAGCTTAAGGAATTTTGTAATTGATGATAGTCTTTATACGCATTCCTATATTTTGTCTCTTGTACACATATTTATTTATTTACAAGACCTGTATTCAGCTATTGCAACCATTTGAACTTGTGATATAGAATGTGTTCACCACTAGCAGTGGTGTAACTGGGTGCACAGTGATGCCTGCCATAGGAGCTTTTCTTCAGGGAGAGTCAAGCTATCAGGTCTTTTTTATTTTTTTTTTTAAGCTTTGACAGTTTAGTAGAATTAATATCATTTTTGTTTGTGTAGTACATACTATGATTATTTTGTGTTGGATTCTCATTTTTTTCCTCATCATTTCTGTGATACCAAGATCTGATTTCCTCTGTCACTTCAGTGACAAGTTCAGAATCTTTTAGCAAGGGATTAGTTAAGACTTTTGACTTGCTGTGAACGTGGTTGGCTTTGCCAGGTAAAAATATGTATGTATTTTATTTAGTTACCTAAATGATTTGGATAGAATATCCCAAACCAACTACATTCCAACTCAGCAAGATGTTCTTCGGACAAGAGTCAAGACCACAGGCATTGTGGAAACGCATTTTACCTTCAAAGACCTGTACTTCAAGTAAGTCATTTGCCTTTTTGTTGAACAATTGTCTTTCCTTAGGTTGGCATCTCTTAACCAGGATAAAAATTTCTCTAGGCAGTATACCTTAGTTAGAAACTTACCTTATTCACCATTACTTGAATGGTTTGACTGGATCCATGCGCTAGCATTTCTTCTTTATCTAACATGTATCAAAATTTGTGATCTTGTGAATTAAAATTCAAAATTAAATTCTAACTTACTTACAAAATAGAACTAATCATGTGGTTGCCAATTTGTTTTATTTTTAATTTTTATTGTCATTTTAGTTTTGTTAGACTAACCAGAATAGATATTGAATGTCATTAAGATGACAATATTAAGCATACAGAAAACTAGTTTTGGGGTGCTTATTAACTAGCCTTGTTCTGCCCTTTTGTTGTTAAAATTGTTTTTCTTATTGTTACTTCTTTCTTACTGGTTTTCATCTTGTAAGTATAATGAAATGGAGTTAATACTAGGCAGGCTCTTGGACTGATTTTTGTGTAAAGTCATGTACAGGATAATGGGATGGCAGATAGAAAGGTCTAGAATTCTGTTACAAGGAATTTTCTCATTAGTGTTTCCTGTACAGGCTCAGCTTCTCTCTGTGCTAAATGCTCTTCTGTAAATATTAGAGCTGTCTTCTTGGTTTCTATTTTCTGCTTTTGTGACCTTTGAGATTAAGAGTGAACTTTTTCCTTTACCATTTGATGTATTTTTTACTTACCTTATGTGTATTGGTAGAATCTGAGAATCAGCATTATTCCTAGCACTGAAACCTTGAATTTTCAGGGTTTTTTCTTTCTGGAAACAGTTCTCCACAGGATTTATGAGATCCACATATGGTTTATATATTACTAGATACCTTTTGCAATTTAAAAATATTAATATACCAATCAAATTTGCAACATGGTACAGAAAATAGCAGTTCAGCTGAATGCTTTTTGGAATAGAGTAGCTACTTATCTTGAACTTAAATTTAGTAAAGCAGCAAAACAATGTGGATGATCACCTGTGAAACTGTAAGAATGAGCTGTTTTTGTGTCATATCTTATAGTAATTCACTTATAATTGTTATTACCATTATTAGTGTGGGAAAGGTTCTTATTGTCAAAGACTGAACTTTAGGTAAATCCTGTCTTTTAATGCCAGGACTAGTAGCCAGCTCTGAAGTGCCACACCCACTTTATTGTTGGCATGTAGATATCTTGTTATGAAGTACTATCACTTCTTCCTTTTCCTCTTCTCTCTAGGCAAAACCACTATCCATTTATTCAAACATTTATTGAGCATCTACCATATGCAAGGCATTGTCTAATTGCTTACTTGCCTCTCAGTTATGAGGTAATGTTTATAAAATGTTGATCTATTAGTGAATGATACTGTAAAATGTTAATATGTGCTAAAAGCCCGCTTGGAAAGTCACAGTATTGTTACCAGGTTAATGGACTTTATTGAAGAAAATGAGGAAGTAAACTACAATTAATGATGTAGTGGTATGTCCCTCCCTTGAAAGACTGTCATGATAAAATGCTAGGCATTAGCCTTTCTAAAACATACACTATGACCGTGTATTAAAGCCACTTTTGATTGTGTCATTCCTGTGGTCATGACTAGAAGTTAAAAAGAACTGTGTAAGATAGGTTAAAGGGAAGAATTGGGTCATGACAGAGATAAGATGAATGTTCCCTTTCAAACATACATTGGGAAATTACCAGCTATGTCTTACCTGTTTCAGTATCTGGAGGTAGGAAGGGAAGTTCTCTGAAACTTTGGGCCTTTGTGTAAATCTGACGTATTAAACCAATTTGGCAAAATTGAGCCTTTAGAAATGTTAGGATTGTCATCAAACATAGATGTTAAAACGTGTCTGATGATTTGCATGCAGACCAAAGCATCAACTAAAAAGACAGAGTGGCACAGGTGTCCTAATTGCTGTGGAGGTAGTTAAGGACACTGTTGACTCAGGATATCAAATAAACTCCCAGAGAAGAGTAGTGGACTAAAACTGATGTAGAGTGGAACATGGAGGATATGAATAATTGAGGCTTTATTATTATTAATTAGGTTCAAGGAAGACTTGGAGTTTAGAAATATTAACTAAGTTTTTTTTTTAGGTACTGAGTTCTTGGAATTCAACTATAAAATAAAATTTTTTCACAAGTGATCTTTAAAATGTTTTCCTTTAAGTGAGGAAAACCTTTCAAAGCATGGAAAAGTTACGGAAGAAGAATACAAATTAAGAACTTGGGCACAAACCACTCAGAGGTTGAGTGTTGCAAAGTGAGGCAGTAGAGCTGAGTGGCAGGGCTCAGATCCTCAGTCCCCATTTATTAGTGTGCTGCACGCCCGTGGGCAGTCCTCATCTGCTTTGGCTTCCTCATCTGGAAGGCAAAGGACAATAATATGGGAATGTTACAAGGGTAAAATAATGTTCTGTACGGTAGTTAGGGTAGTGTCTGGCACCATGGTAAACACTCAATAAATATTAGTTACTATTGCTATCTTACGCTGTTATT
This sequence comes from Ochotona curzoniae, assembly GCF_017591425.1. NCBI lineage: Eukaryota > Metazoa > Chordata > Mammalia > Lagomorpha > Ochotonidae > Ochotona > Ochotona curzoniae. The sequence goes on along the minus strand of NW_024466689.1, from coordinate 262,302 downwards.
CAACTTCATTTTTCCTGTCTTTTTTCTCCCCTTCATTTTTCTTTAATTCATCTCAGTGCTTATTCTGGTGACTTGTGATGCATCTGATGCAAACTTTGAGAGAGGAGGCTTGACTGTTTAAAATGAAAATTTAATTTGCTCCTAAATTTTATTTTCTCAAATTGTTCTTTTATGTTAGCCACAGATAATTATTTTGAGTACATTTTATTTGCTCCTTGTTTTTTTTTTTTCCATTATAAATGAATTTTTGAATATGGAAGAATGTGAAGTTTCCTAATCATGTCAGTTTAGGAAGAGGTATATGTGTGATGTTGCTAAATTTGTGCTGTCTTTCCCTTCACTCAGGATGTTTGATGTAGGTGGCCAAAGATCAGAAAGAAAAAAATGGATTCACTGTTTCGAGGGAGTGACTGCGATCATCTTCTGCGTGGCCCTCAGTGATTATGACCTGGTTCTGGCTGAGGATGAGGAAATGGTGTGTTGGAGATTTTGGTAAAAAGTTGGTCTAATGCAGCCAGGAAGAGGAAAGTAACTAGCGCTGACTGGATGCATCCGTTTGCTTGTTATAACAAAGCTTAATAGCCTTAGTATTCTGATTTATCAGGGAGGTTAGCTGATACCCTATGATGAGTGAGCTAATTAGATCTTTTGGTTGGTGCGGCTGGAGGTGCACTAGATTAAGCCCTGTGACCAGCAGGCGTCCCTTCTGATCCAGCTCCCTGCTCATGTGCCTGGGAAAGCAGCAGGAGATAACCCGAGTGCTTGGCTACTATAACCCATGAGGGAGGCCCAGCTGTTTCAGCCATTTGAATAGTGAATCAATGGATGGACAGTTTCTCTCCAATTCTTTTAAATAAACAAACAGTTTTTTTAAAAAAGAAACCCTTTTATTAGCTCTTCTAATCCCAAAGAATTATCAAAATGAGGACTGACTCAGCTTTCAAGTGTATTTCCATGAATTTCATTCAGTACTTAAAGCCTGTTGATCTTTTTTTTTATTGTTATTATCGTTTTCTTTTTTTTTTTTTTTTAAGACTTATTTATTTTTATTGGAAAGTCAGATATGCAGAAAGAAGGAAAGACAGAAAGATCTTCCATCCACTGGTTCACTCCCCAAGTGGCCGCAATAGCCGAAGCTGAGTCAATCCCAAGCCAGAAACCAGAAGCCAGGCACTTCTTCCAGGTCTCCCACATGGGTGCAGGGTCTCAAGGCTTTGGGCCGTCCTCAGCTGCTATCCCAGGTCACAAGCAGGGAACTGGAAGGGAAGTAGAGCCACTGGGACACAACTGGTGCTCATATGGGATCCAGATGCATGCGAGGCAATGACTTTAGCTACTAGGCTATTGCACTAGGCCCTGATCTATTATTTTGAAGTTATACTACTTTTACTGTCAGTACTAATCTGTCATCCTTTGATTCTTTTTCAGAACCGAATGCATGAAAGCATGAAGCTGTTTGACAGCATTTGTAACAACAAATGGTTTACAGATACTTCAATCATTCTCTTTCTTAACAAGAAAGATCTTTTTGAAGAAAAAATTAAAAGGAGTCCTTTAACTATCTGTTACCCAGAATACACAGGTAAGGGTCAGGTGAGGGTCGGGGAAGATCTCCTTAGAGGTACACATTGCACATCAGCACTTTGGTTGATCAAACAGTGGCTTTTTGTTTTGAATGATTTGTATAATACACATCTTTGAGTATATTTGCTGGTAGCAATGTTTGTATTAAATATATGATTCCGATTTCTTTAAGTTTCAAATATCATTTCAGACATAACCAGATGTTTATGTTTTGAATTTTTGTCCTGATTTTTGGGGAAAAAAGCGAAGGACAAAACTTACAGTTTGGTCCATGTTTAAGAAAACCTGAGGGTCACACAGAATCTCTGTACCCAAGAAAGTGACATCTAGTTGCAGAGACATGCACACACAGGAATAATTTTATAGTAGTATAAAATGTGCGTTTGTAGAAAACAAGCAGTTACCTCAGATGGGATCGGGGAGATCTAATCTACAGTAAATGACACCAGAATGAGCTTTTTCTTTTTCAGATTTGTTTATTTATTTAAAAAACAAGAGAGAGAGAAAAAGGCAGAGCTCTTTTTATTTACTGGTTCATTCCCCAAATACCTGCAGCAGCCAGGACTGAGCCAGGCTGAAGACAGAAGCCCTGGAGTTCTAAGTCTCTCACTTGGGTGGCAGGGGCCCAAGCATTTTTTATGTGCCGGGCACTCGAACGACAGTGGAATAATGAGTACCTAAACCAGTGGCTGTATGGGATATCAGCATCACAAGCGGTGGCTGGGCCACACACTGGCCTCTTGAATGAGCACCTAAGAGGATGAATTAAAAATCATCAGGCACGTGGAAATAATTATATTTGCAAGAAATGTAATTGCCTACATGAAAATATAGCAAGAAATTAACACCTGGGGCCCGGCGGCGTGGCCTAGCAGCTAAAGTCCTCACCTTGAACGCACCAGGATCCCATATGGGCGCCGGTTCTAATCCAGGCAGCTCCACTTCCCATCCAGCTCCCTGCTTGTAGCCTGGGAAAGCAGTCGAGGACGGCCCAAAGCTTTGGGACCCTGTACCCTTGTGGGAGACCCGGAAAGAAGTTCCTGGCTCCTGGCTTCGGATTGACGCAGCACCAACCATTGTACTCACTTGGGGAGTGAATCATCAGACAGAAGATCTTCCTGTCTCTCCTCCTCTCTGTATATCTGACTTTCCAATAAATAAATAAATCTTAAAAAAAAAAAAAGAAATTAACACCTGGAGAGATGGTGGGATAAACCCATGTAGATTCTCTTTCAAGCTTTATTTACTTGAAAGGCAGAGAGCAAGCTGGTGAGCAACTAGCTCCCATCCACAGGTTTACTTCTTAAATGGCGACAGCAGCTTGGGCTGCACCAAGATGAAGCCAGGCGCCAGGAATCCATCTGGGTCTTCCGTGTTGCTGGCAGGGGACCAAGTACTTGAGTCGTCTTTCCCTTATGTGTTACCCGGAGGCTGGGTCAGAAGCGGAGTAGCTGGGATTGGATCAGTGCTCTAAGATTGGATGCCAGAGTTGCAGACAGTGGCTTGATTCCCTGTGCCATGATGTGAGCTCCTCATTCTACTTCTAGGAATTGGAGCATTTTAATTAGGGTGCATAAAGTAGCAGAAGCTGTGCTCTAGAAAGATTATGTGGAGACTGAAAACATAGATAATAGGGGAAGGAAGTTAATAAAAAATTAGACTGTAAAAAGCTCTGGTGATCATCAGAGGATGTTACATAGAAGTCATGGGCTAGGGTGCTGCTGGGTGTTAGGATGGAATTAGAAGAAACACGGAAGTGTCAGGAACCCCGGAAGCATGCTTCCCCGCATCTCCTTTCTCTCCTTCCTCTTTCTGTACATTTTCTTTATTCTCTCCTGCCTTTGTACTCAGTTAATGATATGAGATGACCTTACTACATTTCCTGTGAGTCTCCTTTGTTAAAAAGCTCAGGTTAGACTCAGATTGCTTGACTATATATATATATCCCAAAACAGACAGAAAAGGCACATTGGTGGTTACCTTGGGACAGAGAACAAAGAAATGAGGAGTGATTAGCTAATAAGAAGAGGGTGTTGTGGGATAGGGAACTACTAAATTGTACACCTTTAAAATGGTTAGATATGTTAACTATTGTGTTTCCTTCAGCAATTAAGAAAAAGAGTTGAGGCTGAGCAGTTACTTTTCAAGCAGGAGCTTTCTAAGCAAGGCAGTGGGCTGAGAAACTAAGATGTTACTGAATTTCCCATGGCCTCTAAATCCTCTGGGTAGTTAAGAATGTAGTCTTCTGTTAAAAGTGAGAAAATAAAGTGAGATTTGGGTGACTTTATAGAAAGTAGCCATGTTGGAGCTCCAGTGGCACAATCAGTTAGTGCGTGGTACTTATACAGAAAGTAGCCACGTTTTAGGATAGGGAGAAAAGGCTTACTTGAGAAAGTAAAGGCGAGGGAGCAGCACTGAGGCACAGTTGAGTTAATGCTGCTGCTTGTCCTGCCAGCAGAGTGCCAGTTGAGTCCCAGCTACTATGCTTCCTACCCAGTTCCCTGCTAATGCTCATTAGGAAACAGTAGATGAATGACCCAACATCTTGGACTCCTGCCACACATGTAGGGGACTAGGAGGCTAAGGTGGGATTCCTGGCTCCTGGTTTCAGCTCACTTCAGACCTGCCTGCTGGCTTTGGAGGAATGAAGCACAATGGAAGCTCTCCATCTCCATCTCTCCTTTTCTTCCCTCTCCTTAGCTCATTCTCATTTTAGATTGATAGAAGATAGATAGTCTTTTTTTTTTTTTTAAGATTTATGTATTTTGGGCCTGGCACAATGACTCAAATGCTATATCCTCACCTTGCTGGCACTGGGATCCTATATGGTCCCTGTACATATTCAGGTTGCTCCACGTCCCAGCCAGTTTCCTGCTTGTAGCATGGGAAAGCAGTCAAGGATGGCTCAAAGCCTTGGGACCCTGCACCCGTATGGAATATCCAGAGGAAGCTCCTGTCTCCTGGCTTCGGATTGGCTCAGCTCCAACTGTTGTGGCCACTTGGGGAGTGAACCAGTGGATGGAAGATCTTTCTGCCTGTCTCTCCTCTCTGTAAACCTATCTTTTCAATTTAAAAAAAAAAAAAAAAAAAAGACATCACTTGGTGTGCCCACATTCTGAGTCAGAGTAACTTCTGATTCTAACTTCCTGCTAATACACCCCAAGGGAAGCAGCAGATGATTTATTTATTTATTGTTTTTAAAGATTTATTTTTTTATTGGAAAGATAGATTTGCAGAGACCAGGAGAGACAGAGAAAAAGATATCTTCTGTCCACTGGCTAACTCCCCAAGTGGCTGCAATGGCCAGAGCTGAGCCAATCTGAAGCCAGGAGCCTTCCCCAGGTCTCCCAGGTGGGTACAGGGTCCCAAGGCTTTGGGCTGTCCTTGACTGCTTTCCCAGGCCACAAGCAGGGAGCTGGATGGGAAGTGGAGCAGCTGGGACATGAACCAGCATCTGCATGGGATGCTAGCCACTGAGCCACCACCCTTGTTCCAGATGATTTTACAAGTACTTGAATCACATTTGGAAGACCTAGATTAAGTTCCAGGATTCTTTGTTTGGCCTAGCTCAGTCTCAGATGTAGGCATCTGGGGAGTGAACAGTCAGTAGAAGATTCGTTCTCATTGTGTCTCTGTCTCTCTCTCTCCCCTCCCAACCCCGTTGCCCAAATAAATTGTAAAATTAAGAATCCAAGTTAGAGGGTTAACATTAACATTGAAGGCTGAACCAGGAGTCTAAATGCAAAGCAGAGGTAGGGCAGGCATAGCATCTTAGAAGGCTAATCCTCTGTCTGCAGAGCTGACATCCCATGTGAACACCGGTTCATATCCTGCCTCCTCCACTTCCCTTCCAGCTGCCTTTTTGTGGCTTAGGAAAGCACCAGAGGATGACCCAAAAACTTGGGACCCTGCACCCATGTGGGAGACCTGGAAGAAGCTCCTGGCTTCTGGCTTGAAATCAGCTCAGCTCCACCATTGCAGCCTTTTTGGGAGTAAACCAGTGGATGGAGGATCTTTCTGTTTCTCATCTCCATATGCCCTTCTTTCCAATAAAAATATACAGATCTTTAAATGTGTGTGTGTGTATGAATAGTAACAGTTTGACTTAGAGTTCAGGCAGCTTTCTCTTTTGTTTTTTAAGATTTATTTAAAAGGCAGTTACAGAGAGAGTTGGGGATGGGAGGAGGGCAGAGAAGAAAAAGAAATCTTTCATCCTGTGTCCTGGCTTACTTCCTAAATGGCTGCAGTGGCCATGATGGCTAGGCCAGGCTTATGCCAAGAACTTAGAACTCCATCCTTGTCTCCCACAAGTATGTTTGGGGCCCCTGTTCTTGGGGCCATCTTCCCGATGCTTTCCCAAAGTTATTAGCAGGCAGGTGGATCAGAAAGTGAAGTAGCCAGTACTTGAACTGCCATGCATATGTAATGCCAGTGTCCCAGGCAGCAGCTTAACTTGCTGCACCACAACTCCAGTCCTTCAGGCAGCTTTTATAATCTGGACTGAGCCTATTGAATGTCTGTTTTAGGTTCCAATACATATGAAGATGCAGCTGCTTACATTCAGTGTCAGTTTGAAGATCTGAACAGAAGAAAAGATACCAAGGAGATCTACACTCACTTCACCTGTGCCACAGACACCAAGAATGTGCAGTTTGTTTTTGATGCTGTTACAGATGTCATCATTAAAAACAACTTGAAGGAATGTGGACTGTACTGAAGGGTGTGAATGTTTATACAAGGTGAAATTTTGAACATTTCAGTTATACTGCTGTAGGACTGCTCTCTTGGCTTTGTAGACTTTTTCTAATTCAGACTGTTCTTCTCTTCTAGTTTCTGTGGTGGTGTGGAGTGTTGAGACCAGACGTCTGTGGCTGTCTCGTAGGCAGTGCAAGCATGGTGGGACCAGACACGGCGGCAGCATGTGGAATTCTAGCACTCTGTAGCACAGTCTTCTCTCTTAAGGAGCTTGCATGTGACCTGACATGCTCACAGCAGACATTGGAATTGGGCAACTGTAGAGCATAATTTGACCATCAAGACATCATTGGATTTTGTAATTTCGAATGTTTAGGGCAGATGTGAAGTTTGAGGTGCTGCATTCCAGACCTTCAATATGTAGCTTACTTGTGTTTCCTTCTTAACCAGCCCCCTAATGGTCCTTTTTTAAAGGTTTTTGTTTCCTCAAGAGAATAGCTTCACTAAATTTTTTTCTTTGTTTGCGAAAGAATCTTTATTAAAACACAAACCTATGCACATGATGTGATAAAGATCATCTTGAAAATATTCCTCTTAGTAGGAACTCTGTTTTTAACTCTTGGTATGGTCAACATATAGTATTTCTGTAATTACTTAAAATAATTCTTTCTGGTTATTGGGACTGTAAGTACAGTATCTTGGGTTGAAGCTTTTGTTACTCTCCTACTCAGAATATAGTTACCATTTCTGAATGGTATTTACCTTGGAGAGCTGTGCAGCAAGAGTCTAGCTTTTTTGTTTTGTTTTGTTTTTTTGTTTCTTTTTAAACTTATGGTTGGAGATTAACTTTGTTTATGCTGTTTACCAAATTACTAGATAAATGCTCATGTAGTATGCTAATGTCACCTTCAGATACAGACATCCCAGGCTGACTGCCAATTAGGAATACAAATTGCTAAGTTCCAAACAAAACTGGTAACTTCCTGCTACAAATCTACTAAATTGACTGCCTTGATTCTTGCTTGTTTGTCTTTATCATAGAGAGTTTTGTAGAGATGCCCCTCATTTTCCATCTCCATGGTCTTTTCTGTTTGGAGACGTCTTAAGATTAAGAATGCATGCTTTTACTTTGTAAATGTGGTGCCAAATCCATGTTTGCCATTGTTTTTACTGTAGCAATGTTAATTGTGATAATTCTTACCTAGAATGTTCTTTTGCTGAAAAACGATTGCTTTTTGGACTTTTTTCCCACTTTGTCATGTGTACAGATTTTAATCTGTTATAGTTGGCAGCAGTATTAAAATGGTGAGTAAAGAGTCCAGGTTTGCTCCTGTTTGTAACTAGTGCTTTCCGGAAATACTATCTTCTGTTTCCTTTTGCCCCTGTTAAATGTGGTTTGGCCTCTGACAGTGGGTGCACAGCAAAGGTTCCCTAAAGGTCTAATTCTTTGGTAAGAGGATTGTTGCATCTTGACCTTTGAGGGATTTATGTTGTATCTCTGAACCAGTGACATGCAGTCCTAATCTGTCTTCCAGATGTGCATTAGGCTGTGTGGGCAGCTGTACTCCCTTCAGCATGTAGGTCCTTCTGTACAGTGTACTGCAAGTGTCATTTGAATGGTCCCTTGGAAAAAGAGCATGAATTTTTAGCATTTCACATCAGTCGTCTCAACAGTGCCTTTTGGGTGCCAATCTTTTTGGATTGGATTCTTTTTCACCTTCTGATGTAACCCTTTACTATTTCAGAGGGGGAAAAACCAGCAAAAACCTTTGGTGATCCTTAGAGCTGCTTCAGAAGCAAGCCACAGTTCAGTGCCTTTGTGGTAGTTGAGTTTTCTTTCCTTTATTTGGTTGGGAAGGGAAGGTTGGTAACAAACACAACTATGCAGTCGTAATTGTGTTATCTAGCAAAACTTATGTTAGGGGAGGTGATGTGAAAGGAAGAACATTTTCAACTTCAGTTGGGAAATGACTTGTATGTCCATAATGTAAATAGGGTGGATAGTTCTTAGTCATTTTGAATATATGTTTTCTGTATTGTATTCTGTAACATAGAATCATCTGGAAATGAGAACTGATGAAATACCATTTTCAGTTGTAGTCTTTCTTTAGTCTGAGCTAACATGGTGTTGAAAATTTAAAATAACAGATAATCAAAAAATTAATTTGCTTTGAAATGCATTTTGTATTTGAATATGTCTGATGTGTCACTTTTTTAGACCTTCTGCTGATGAACAGTAGTAATTCCCCACCTCTGTGCTTTTGCACCATTTACATTTGTTCTGCATTTACAAGATCACCCTTACCCCACCATCCAGAATAACTAAATGCACATTTTGAGGATGAAGGAATACAGTTTGAATCAGTGGTTTCCAAATATGACTTAAATCAAAATCATCTGGACGCATCTCAGAGCCGGACTGTTGGCTGAAGGGCTGGCAAGCCGTGACTTTTAAAAGGAGATGCTGATCATCAGTCAGAGATGCAAGCCACTAGTCTGTGTTTTGAATGGAAAGATCCAGGGGCTCCAGAGTGTGGGAATAAAACATGAAACATGGAATCCACTGGCCTGAGGGAAAAGGATTGCTCTTTGCAATCAAAGAAGCAAGTGTTTGGGGGGATTGGCGTGGATAATGCTTCAGAATTTAGTTGGTGACAACTTTGGAAGATCTCTAAGTCAGCATATCTAAAAAAGGTAAAGTTTAATGAAGGTGAACAATAAATAGGTCTAGCAAGAAGGATGGCAACAGTAGCTTTATTTTGTTGACAGGCACATCTCCTTATCTGGGTAAAGAGGCAATCTCCTTAATGGGCAGGATTCACTAAGCCTCAGCCTCACAGCAGGTCGCAGGAAAATCCCAAACACCTTTGGATCTTGGCATAATGTATTTTCATCTTGGACAATTAGAATTTTAAATCTCTAGTTCAGTTTATCACCTTAGTTTTTTTACTGCTTATTTTTCACAAGGTGATGCAGTCAAAGAATAGATGGGCCTTTTTAAAAAAATGTATTGCCTTTTTAAAATTTTCATGTATTTATGCTTATATATGTATATATATTAGACTATTGAAAAATTGCTGATTTTTCTAATTCATTCACTCTGTATTCTCATAACCTGACAACCTTCTCTGGCCTATAGCTGTGACTTTGGACATTGGTTATTTAGCCTGTTACTTCATATATTTATCTGTTTGTTAAGCATGTGTGATATAGTTCTGGAATTTCCTGTTGCAGAGCTTGTTGCTGTGTTGTATTTATTATAAGGGATAAAATCAGTTTTTTCCTCAGTTAAAAATTTACCCTTCCAGGTGTATAAAAAAAAAAAAAAAACAAAAAGAAATCAGTCACCTAAAACTGCAGTAAGTTCATTTAGTCTTATTACTTAATGGAATATTTCCTTTCCCCCATGTGATACTGACTTGAAGAACAAAATTAAGTCAGTTTGCCAGTACTGCTGAGTAAGGATTATGTTCTATTTCAGACTTTATAATGCTAGTCTGAGATCTGACTCAGACAGCCACTCACTCTCCAGAAAGCTCAATTACCATCCTATTTGGTTACACCATTCTAAAACAGGCTGCCTGGAGACCTGAGATGAAAAGTTAGTTTTGGTGTTAACTATTAGGAGAGTTAAAGAAAGGTTTTATGAAATGTTAGGGAACTAATTCCTATGGTGGGCAAAGTCTTTTTTTTTTCAGCTTTTAAAATTCTCTCCCTAGTTTTCTCATTAGCTTTTTGAGTTTCTTCCACTGAGGACAGCTTGGTTTAGAACAAGCCAGGGCACGACAGTTTTACCCTGACATTGTGTCAACCCTGGGGCTGAGCTGCTCCAAGTATTTTCAAGAGTAAGAGGTCAAAAGGAATGTTAACATAGCAGTAGATAACTTGGGGTACACAGTTCATCTATACAGATTCCCTGCCTAAACTCTAATAAATATTTCTAAGCCAAGCACTGAGAGGAAATTCCTCAAGCGATTTTGATGCAGCCAACGTATAGAACAACTGAACATGATCTTACATCAAAGATTAATACAGATACTAAAGATAAATTACCTCAGAACACACAAGACCTCAAATTCACTAGTGAATGATTCTTTTTTTATTTGCCAGTAAGATACAACCTTTTGTGAATGCATAAGTGCCTGCCATTGTATGGGGACTGTTTGGTCAATGGCATTTCTGCATTTTAGAAATATACTATTTAGTTCATACAAATTTAAGAGATGAAATGGGGTATCTAGACATTTTTATTTCATTTGTTTTAGCACATTTATTTATACAGTGAACATAGAACACATCAAAGAAAATGCTGTGGTAGAAGTGACTGTATATACAATAACAGGAATATTGACTGTAGAGTTGGTGGATAAAGCAAAGCAGCTAGCTCTAAATTGTAGAATGAAAATCTTTGCAAATAGCTTGGTATGGGGAATCAAATCTGAAAGTTTTTGTGTATCCAGTATTAGTACTTTCTCTTCGTAAAATATAGAGGGACTCTCAAAGTAACAAGAATACTTAAATACTAATAACATTGTGGACAGATTCTGTCAGCATGTTAACATTTAGTACGCTGTACGATCTTTAACAGCTAGAACACGATTGATCTGTTTCTTGCTGTCCTCTACCACCCTCCCTCTACAGATATTCTCCAGACAGACATTTTACTAAGAAGTGTAAATATACATACATGTAAGAGTTTCCCAGTCAGTGGAACAAACCACAAGAAAGTACCTGTTCTTCGAGTTTGTTCTTCCTCATGTAGGATAAATGTCCTGACACTTCATTTCACAGTGCTGAGTGCCCATATTCCCTGCTTCCAGCCAGCCACCAGATCTTGTGGGAGCCAAGCTCTGTTTTCACATCCCTCATTGGTTAACCAGAGATGGACTAAAGTATTCCAGCTGTGATGCTTTGTGGATGTTCTTTGGGATACTGAGGATTATGCTACTGCCAAAAAGGAGTATCCTGACATAGCACCAACAAGTATATTCATTTTTCACTGGTGATCTTTGATCTTCAGGTTCTCCATCTTCATTCTGAAGACCTAAAATGAAGTATAAAGCAATAAATCCTAAAAAATTCAAAACAGCATTAAAAAGGTTTCTGGCATATGCTTCTGTTCAGTTCTTTTTCTCCTTTTCATACTAGAGCTTGCTTTTTCAGAGCCAGAAGGTAGAAAAGTTCCATTTTCCAGTCTCCTATCTGTCTGACCTCACAGAAACATCTTCACACATTTTTCAAGCAGGACTTTGAGAGGCTAAGGCACCCTGGCTGTCTCTGGTCCAGCACCAAGGTCCTGCTGGCAGTCTGAGCTCTGGGGCTGTGCTGGCAGGAGAGGGCAGCAGCCAGTCAGAGCTCTTCACCCTTCATCACCTTCACCCAGCATGGACGACACACTTTGGTCTATGGCTAATCTCCAGTTATATAGAGTGGACATTAAATGCTGCTGTGTCTCATCTTGGTGATGGGGGGCATGTAAGTGAATTTTATTATCACAATAGGATCCATTGCAAGTAAATGTTTATATTACTCTTATGACTGAATTATCATGCTGCTCTATCTATAGAAAACAAAGCACATTTCCAATTACAGTGGTATTATCTTTGACATTTGCCATTTTAATCATTTTTTAAGAGTATAGTTCAGTAGCTACAGCTCTGTCCTACTTCCAAAATAACTGCCCAGGGCCCAGCGCGATAGTGTGCGGCTAAAGTCCTCGCCTTGAACGCACCGGGAATCCCATATGGGCGCCGGTTCTGATCCCGGCTGAACTACTTCCCGTCCAGCTCCCTGCTTATGGCCTGGGAAGGCAGTAGAGGACGGCTCAAAGCTTTGGGACACTGCACCAGCATGGGAGACCCGGAGGAAGCTCCTGTCTCCTGGTTTCGAATTGGCTCAGCTCCATCTGTTGCTGTTACTTGGGTAGTGAACCATCAGACAGAAGATCTTCCTCTCTGTCTCTCCTCCTCTCTGTATATCTGACTTTCCGATAAAAATAAATAAAATCTTTTAAAAAGAAGAAAAAAAAGATACTGGGCTTCAACACCAGCATTCATCTCCGGTGCACTTACACCGACAACCCTGATCAATATGTACAAACTTTTGACCTACTCCAGTCAGTATATGATCTAGCTTGGAAGGATGTAGTGTTACTGTTAGACAATACTCTGACTTCCTTAGAGAGAGGGTACTGGAAAAGGCTGGTGAGGCTGGAAACAGTTATTATGCAGCTCAGGGGAAAAACATCAGAGAGAAGGCAAACATCCCCATTGTAGCAGAGGCAGTCCCTACAAAGAATCCCAACTGGGGGAAATAATAGTCTTACCCACTTCCCTATAGCCCTTGAACCTTTTTACCATAATTATGTAAAGATTGTCAAAAATATAATAAAAAAATCCCAACTGGGACCCACAGGACGAAAAACATGAGTGGGAATGAAATCATTTATTGTATTTTGGAAGGATTAAGAAGGGCAAAAGTTAAGCCTTTGAACTATAGCCAGCTCACCACTGTTCATCAGGGGGAGAATGAGCCACCAATGACCTTTCTAGAATGCCTCAAGGGGGCAATTGTGAAGTTCACCAATTTAGACCTAGATACAGGAGAAAGCTCCAAAAGCTTATGGCAGACCCTGATAAGTCCTCCTTGGACCAGTTGATCCAGGCAGCCAATGCTATTTACTATAATTGAGACTTAGAAAAGGAAAGGCAGAAAGGCGCCACACTGAAATGCTGGGCGCTATGAGTGCATCCTTCTCAGGACAAAGGACCCTGTAGTACTGCTACAACTGGGAAGCCATTTTTGGAGAGAGTGCCCTCGAACCGCAGGCCAGGAGTTTCCTCCAGGACCCTGTCTCATCTGCAAGGGGGATCATTGGAAAATGGACTGCCCCCAGCTCTGGTCTCCCTGATGGTGAGCTCTCAAAAGGCCAATTTCTTGCTGGTCACAGGGGCTCAATTTTCTGCCTTGCCTTTCTCTCTTGGGCCAAGATCCGTTCAAAGTAACCATATGAGACACTTCTGGCCGTGGGCTTGTACTTGGGGATATCTCCACTTCGACCACTCTGTCCTTGTTATTCCAGAGACACCGGCCCCTTTATTGGGGATGAGATATATTGGTGAAGGTTCTTGTAGGCTTAGTCTTAGCCCCTGATGTGCAAGTCTATTTTCCCACCTGGGGTAAATATTGACTCTATGGTCTAAGGTCACCACCTCCTGTCAACCAGATTCTGCAGAACCAACCTGGAATCACTGGAGGATTTAAAACTGCATTTTTAAAAGGCACGTAACAGATAAGTGCTTTCTATGTCACCCCCACATCTTGTCACCCGATACCATCATTACAGCTAGCAGGATGGGGCCCGAACTAAGAACATTATCTTGCAGGCTTATAGAATCAGGGCCATTGTTGAGCAGGCTTGTCAACTTGAGGTTGTCAGATGCCTGATCTAGCACAGCACAGGGAACAGGAGTGAGTTTTTTGATCCTGGGCACAAGCTGTTCTAATGGAGACATCCCAAAGGCGTGGAAGGTCGATCGAGCGTGAGTCAAGTGTGCTGATCTCACCCTCACCTCCTTCCTCTGTGGTCTTCAGTGCACACCTGGATGCCACAGGTTAGCCATAGATATCATTTCAGTACTCCCAGCACATGCTATTCTGACGAATAAGTGCAAAACCAGGATATACTTGAACTGGCAGGAGTCCCAGAACTAACAGGAAATGGAAGGCTGACCAAAGATATTTCTGTCTCTGCCACCTTAGATACTGGGATTCCTTTGAGCATCAGAACTTGCTACATCACAGCCTGCCTGCCTGCTTTGAGCTTTTGAATGGAGAGAATTAGCCTTTGGGCCCTCTTTGGATCTGTGCTGGCTCCTGCTCCACATAGAGCACGCAACTGGCTTCTCAATTTTCTTATATTTGTTTCCTGATTAGGGGTCTTCAGACTCCAGATGTGCAAACTTGTATGACAACCAGACCAACTTCTGCCATGGCAACTTGGATGACCCAGACCATCTGTCTGGATCCCACACCTCTAGGGGCCCCTTACCCAAATGATGTCCAATTTCAGCAGGAAGCAGCCAGAAGACATTGTTGCCCTTTACCCCTACAGAAGTAGGATGTGGGATTTCAAGAGGGGGATCTGAGACCATCCAGGCCTGCTGAGGTCTTGGCCACACCTTCAAGTGGGTGGCACCAGCACTGCCCACCCATTTTCTAACTAAGAGACCACCAACGGGGAACATCTTACCTTAGGTTTCCCGCCCAACAAGGTAGGGTCAGGGAATGCTTAAAATCCCAAGACCCTTCCTCAAACCTTTGGTGTCTCTCTCCCTCCCCTTTCGAGAGGCACCCCACCTCCCGGCTTCCTTTCTGGAGGTGCTTTCCCCTTCCCTCTCCCTTCCCTGCTCACCTGGTCCCTTCGCAAATAAACTTTTCTGTCTGCAATAATAAATAAATAAATAATAAAAAATAAAATAAATAATCGCCCAGAACCTGGTAACCATCATTCTACTTTATGTCTCTAGGAATTTGACTGTTCTGGGAACATCATGTAGGTGGAATCATATAGTATTTTTGTGTCAATCATGCTGTATTTTGTTTAAAAAGAAACTCAAGTTCAATGTGTAAACTGTAATGATTGACATTTGGTTCATTGTCATTAGTTTCTTTATTCACACTCTGCTAGTGGGGAGTACATTGCGATTTCTGTGCTCTCAGGGTATGAAAGGAAATGATAGTTTCAACAAACAAGCAAACTTATAGCTGTTTATATATTTTGGTTATTTCTATGCTACTTTCACATTCAGTTTTGAGAACTTTTTATTTAGCTTGCAGATAATTTAGCTGAATAGCTGCAAGTTGCAGGTGGCATAACTAAAAAATGACCAAGAATTTGGTTGGGAATGGGACGAGTTTAAAATGAGAAAAGGACTATCATATATGGTATGCTGTTGGTAGCATGCTGTTTGTACCATAGAAAGACTGCTGGTTCTGAATTTGTAAGGCTTTTTAAAATATACATATATAAGATTTGTTTGAACATCAGTTACAGAAAGACAGTGGGAGAGACAGATCTTCCACCGTGCAGGTTCACCTCCAGAAAGGGCCTTAAGGGCTGGAGTGGGCTGGTGTAAGGCTTGGATCTTTCACATGGTACAGGGGCCCAGGGGTTTAAACTGTCTTCCACTACTTGCTAGGCACTTCAGCAGGGAGCTGGGTCAGAGGTAGAGCAACTGAGACAAACCGGTATCTACATGTAGCACCTGCTTTACCTGCTATCCCACAACGCCAACCTAGAAAGGCCTGTTTTAAAGATGTAATAGTTCTTCCTTCTAGCTGTATGATTTTGATGGAGACACTCTACTTCTCTGGGTCTGTTTTCCATGTAGAAATTGCTGTTGATGCACCTGGAATAATTCTAGGTTCCTTCTGAATTCAATATTCCAAGAAGTATGATTGCAGTGCAAGAAAATAGGGTTGAATATGTGTTTCCAGAATTGGCACCATGGCTCAGCACAGGTCAATCCTCCACTCTCAAGCACTGGAATCCTATATGAGTGCCAGTTTGTGTCCCAGCTGTCCCACTTCCTATACAGCTCCTTACTTGTGGCTAGGAAAGCAGTAGAGGATGGCCCAAAGCTTTGGGAACCTTCTGCCACATGGGAGGCCTGCAAGAGCCTCCTGGCTCCTGACTTCAGATCGGTTCAGCTCAGCTCTGGCCTTTGCACCACTTGGGGAGTGAACCAGCGGATTGAAGATCTTTCTGTCTCTTCTTCTCTGTATATCTTCCTTTCCAATAAAATAAATAAATAAGTGAACTTTAAAAACAAAAGAAAAAGCCCCTGGCTCCTGGCTTTGCATTGGCCCAGCTCTGGCCATTGTGGCCATTTGGGGAGTGAACTAGTGGATAGATGTGCACCCTTGCTCTCTAAGTCTCCTTCTCTGTAAATCTGCCTTTGTAATAAATAGGTCTTTAAAAAATGTGTTTCGGGCACGGTAGTGTGGCCTAGCAGCTGAAGTCCTTGCCTTGAACGCACCGGGATCCCATATGGGTGCCGGTTCTAATCTCGGCAACTCCACTTCCCATCCAGCTCCCTGCTTATGGCCTGGGACAGCAGTTGAGGACGGCCCAAAGCCTTGGGACCCTGCACCCATGTGGGAGACCTGGAAGAAGTTCCTGGATCCTGGTTTTTGGATCGGCACAGTACCGGCCATTGCGCTCACTTGGGGAGTGAATCATCAGACAAAAGATTTTCCTTTCTGTCTCTCCTCTTCTCTGTATATCTGACTTTGTAATAAAAATAAATAAATCTTTAAAAAAAATGTTTAAAAATTTTAAAATGTGTTTCTGACCTTGCTAACAAAATAGCATTTTTGATGGCTTGTAAAGGTGTGACAATGCATGAAACCCAGCAGTACCATGTAGTACATTTAAAGTGAGGCAAAAAGTGAGAGATAAAGGCAACAGGATGTATGATTTGATTTTGCTTTAAGCCTTTTTATAGCCATTTTGTTCAAGGAATTTTTCATGTATATCATCAAAATGTCTACAAAATATAAGTCATTGGTACAAATGCACTAGCTGTAGTAGAGTAAGCTTTGGGAAGTTTCATGAGCCTGACAAGCGGTTGAACTGGGTAAGGGTTAATGCCTCTTGGGGAAACTATCCAACACCAGGGTGAGGCACCCTGACCTTTATGCAGAGACAAGCCCAGTTGAGCACTGAATTTCAGAAAAGTGTGTTAACTTTGTTCTAAATACAGGAGGAAGAACAGCTAGAGCTCAAAAGGAGTATTGCACACCAGGAGAGTTTAGCTGGAAACCCTTCTTGGTGTAAATCTGATCTCAGTGAAAAACAGCTGTGTAACATGGATGTTGCTTGAAGCACTGTTTCCCCAAGTGTTCATACAAGGTGGCTTGTATGGGTTTGTTTATACAACAGGTAGGAATTGGGACATCTGCCAGAAAGCTAAAATACAACTGTTTTGTTTTGCTAGGGATTTTTAGTTGTGCTGCTGAAAGACCTGTCCCACTGGCCTCTGCCTGCAGCAAAGGGCAGGCTGTCTGAACATCCCTCACCAAGGATTCTGGGTTAGACTTTCATAGTTTGGCCCAAAGTCAGCTTTTGTCTGCATTCAGAGACCAAGGAAAAGTTCATAAAAGAAGCAGTCCTTCACTTTGAGGGAGCATGGGGCCATCCTGTATGGAAATGGAGTAAGTGCTATAAGTTATGTCAGGAGCCCCAGTAGTTAAGATTATGGTGGTAAGGACATACTTACCTGGGCGTCAGAGCCCCAGAGAGCCCACAGATGGAGCTGGGTATAGTTCTCTGGTTTTCTTTGTTAATTCTCTGCATTTTACTGTGCATTTAAAAATACTTTTGTGAGCAGTTGCTGTTCCAATGTATGGAAGATATGTTGTCTCCCTCTCAGTGTGTGTTCTTTCATATTACACATGGAAGTAAATAAACATTTAAAAACTGTACTTGAAAAAGGGGCCCCTAGGTTTCATCATCATATTGCCAGAGATTGATGTGATACAGAGTCAGAACTGTTGGTGTTTGGTACATGTGATAACTTGGAACGTGTAGAGGAGTGGCCAGATAACTCTTGGTTACCCAAGTTTTTTTTGGTTATAGTGCTTTTTAAGGGTGGTAGTGGGGTGGGGCTTAAGTTTTTAAATTGACAATAGCCAGAATAGCATCTCTGGTCATTTTCCTCCTCAGCTGTTTTCTTTTTAGGGAATCAGGAAGAGTACTAAATGAGTCCGGCTGAACAGCTGCAAATGATCCTTGTTTGAATTCTGGACGTGTATGGTTCTTCACAATTCACGTTGCTTGGTGTAGCCTGGGAGTGAATGGGTGTTCCTGGCAAGGAGCAGATTTTTGTTTTAATGGACACTGTGTATTATGTATAGATCTTGGATGCCAAGCACTTCCCTCACTGGTAGTTGTAAATGCCAAATCTATACTTGACTTCACTACCTTCTGTCAAGAAAAATGCAAGCTCCACTTCCTCTCGGAGGAGTTCAAAAAGGAATCACTCCCCTGCTGGTCTGTTTAGGCAGATAGTGCTTCCCACCCACGTCATGTGGACCAACTGCAAAGATGTTCAATGCCTAAAGTAAGCTCAGCTGCCTTTTTCTGTTCTGATCATGCAGTAGCTGGAATGAAAATTCTAGAATTGCTCACTTACTTTCAATTCTATGAAAGTGGCAGCAATAAATCACCCATGTCTTTCAGAGGAGTATATTCATGTCCTCCAAGCTTAGTTAAAAATTGTCTTGGATTGCTGAGCAATTATTTTTGGAGATAAAGGGAGCCTGGGGGCACAGAGATAATTTGTGCTTAATAAAGATGATCATTCTTGAATGGGTGCCTCAGAAACAGCAAACTCACGTTTCCTATGTAGTGATCCAGATCTCTGGACTAAGGCACGTAGAGGTCTGAGAGTGGAAAGGGGATGGTAAATTCACTGAGGTTTTGTTCTAACTAGACTTTTTTTCCCCCACTTTGGCAGACTATAGAAGGTTTTGCTGGTTTGCTTGAAATCATTGTAAAAACCAGATGTAAAAATTTTTATCATTTTCTTGTTTTTATGTGGGATTCATTTCTGTGATCCTAATCATAGCAGTTTTTATACACCTGGTCTTCAGTTAGGTCAGTGTTTCTTACCCTAACTCTGAGGTAGGTAGGTGGGGCTTCGTTTTACAGATGAGGACCCAGAGGCTCAGAAATGAAGCACTCACATTCTCACGTTAAGCTTCAGAGCCAGCACTGAAACCTGGGTCTAAGGACCACCTGGCCTTTGTGTGCCCTCTTTGGACTGAACTAGCTAGCTAATGTAGAGAAAGACCCGCGAGACACAGCTACAGTCACACAGCCTCCACTGCCAAGAGAGAATGCATTCAACATTCTTTGTGTCAAGATCACTGGCCTACAATTTTCAGCTTGAGTTGACCCACATTCCAAACCCATTGGCAGAACTGTACCTGAGGCATGGTGTGGATTAGAAGAGGCCACAGTCCTTGAGGTTTTCTTTGATGATAATATCTGTGACTGCATCGAACACGAATTTGACGTTCTGAGTATCTGTAGCACAGGTCATGTGACTGTAGATTTCTTTGACATCTTTTCTCATATTGAGATCAAGGAACTGGCTCTTGATGTAATTCCCCGCATCCTCATAGGAGTTGTTTCCTAGTTTTCCAGGAAAAAAAATCAGCAAAGAAGTAGGATCAAGTAACCCTTCTCAGGTGCTCATTTTTACATAACTGACAGAATCTTTCCAATGTAATGTTAGACAACTGTAGTGGGAGCCCTGGGTTTAGAGGGAAGTTTCATCCAGCAAGGAAGTTGGGTCAAGTATGTCTGTGTCTTGCTTGTGGTTTCTGGAAGGTGTCTCACATCTAATGTCTGCTCTATTCCAGAAATCTTGGAATTGAAGTTCTGTAATCAAGTGCCCAAGTTTCTCCCCTAAGATGAATTCCTTTGTTTCTGTGGCATAGGAAAGGAGGAAATCGCCAGTCACCACCAAAAGCTAGAACAATACAAATATTACTGATATCTGTGGCCCTTGACACTTACCATCATACTCTGGAAAACAAATACTGAGATGAACCTTCTTGATTTTTTCCTCAAACAGGTCCTTTTTGTTGAGAAAGAGGACAATGGAAGTAGCAGCAAAGAACTTGTGGTTACATATGCTGTTGAACAGGTGCAAAGACTCATGCATACGATTCTAGTGAGAAGAACATCATAGAAAAATCAGAATGGATTTATGGCACATCTACCTGCTTCCTGTTTTTGTTCTCCATTGCAGAGACAGACCAGTGGTCCACATGCAAAAGGAAAGTGAACAAACTCTTTTTTATAGCTCTGTGACTTGGGGAAAACTATTGACCTTTGATGAGTCCTGTTTCCCTAATTTACAGGGCTGTTAAGAGAGTTGAGTCGGGTCATGCATGCATAGTACACATGGTGGTGGCTGGTATACAGGTGCACAGTACATGTTATGCAGGTCTCTGACAGCCAGGGCTTTGCTATCATGAAGTGCTGCTGACACAGGGCTGAAACCAGATCCAACCTGGCTTATGCCCATTTGCATCTCCAGGATGATTTTGCTAGGCTTCTGTCCTAGTATTCCAGGCCTCGGCTTGGGAAGGAACCTGATGGAAATGTTGGCCCTGTGCCACATGCCGAAGACTAGAGAATTTCCAAGTCCCCTGCCACAAGCAATGTCAGCTCTGTTCTCTGATTGCTACTTTATGAGTAGAGGTGCTTCAAAAAGTTTGTAGGAAAAGGGAATTCAAGGTTTTTTTTTTTTTTTTAATGTATTTGCCGGGGCCCGGCGCGGTGGCGCAAGTGGTTAAAGGTCCTCGCCTTGCACGCCCGGGATCCCATATGGGCGCCGGTTCTAATCCCGGCAGCCCCGCTTTCCTTCCAGCTCCCTGCCTGTGGCCCGGGAAAGCAGTCGAGGACGGCCCAAAGCTTTGGGAACCTGCACCCGCGTGGGAGACCCGGAAGAGGCTCCTGGCTTCGGATCGGCATAGCATCGGCCCGTTGCGCTCACTTGGGGAGTGAACCATCGGACGGAAGATCTTCCTCTCTGTCTCTCCTCTCTGTATATCCGCCTTTCCAATGTAAAAATAATAAAAATAAATCTTTAAAAAAAAAAATGTATTTGCCGGGCCTGGCAGTGTGGCCTAAAGGCTAAAGTCCTCGCCTTGAATGCGCCGGGATAGCATATGGGCGCCAGTTCTAATCCTGGCAGCTCCACTTCCCATCCAACTCCCTGCTTGTGGCCTGGGAAAGCAGTCGAGGACGGCCCAAAGCTTTGGTACCCTGTACCCTTGTGGGAGACCCGCGTTGGAGACCTGGAAGAAGTTCCTGGCTCCTGGCTTCGGATCGGCATAGCATCGGTCATTGCGCTCACTTGGGGAATGAATCATCGAACGGAAGATCTTCCTCTCTGTCTCTCTGTATATCTGACTTTCCAATAAATAAACAAATCTTTTAAAAAAAATGTAGTTGTAGTTTAAAAGATACATGTTTATAGGTATTTCCAAGAGCCTTTGAAGGCCCCTCCCATATCTGTAAGGTCTAGCTGTTGCCCAATGCTTCCGCTGGGCCTGCATTTAGCCTCTGTATCCCTGAGTGAATGCACAGCACTGTCGGCCAACACAAACTCAGTCTTCTCTGATAAAACAAGGACATTCTTAACTTACAGCCTCTTCTCATGTTTTTGTCAATTATGTTTATGAAAAAAAAAAAGAAAACTTCACTGTCAATGTTCCTACTAGACCCTTTAAGGTCTTAGAGAATTGAGTGTTAGAGGGGAAGCAATTTTGGAAAGTGCATAACCCTATAAGACATTTTGCTGTTGAGAATGTGCCAATGTGAACTTGAACTACTAAGGGGAAAACGAAGAGAACCAAAACTAAAGCTCCCGTTAGGAAGCCATGGGCCTCTATATGGGAAGCAGATGTTTATGGGAAGCGAGTGTTTCCCATGCCTTTGGCATCCTTCATCTCTCACTTAGAGAATTTAACTGGCTGGGCTCCTGTCTTGTCAAGCTCCTCAGATTAAAGGCCTGCTCTGTCAGTCCTCCCATTGGCATGTGATAATCCCAGCCTTCCAATTTCTCCATATGTCTGTTGATAGCACATGGTTTAGTTTTCTAGCTGAGGTTAGTAGCTTGACCCCTCTATTAGGTCTCATGAAGATACACACTGTACAGACTTCCGTAGGCAGCCTGAGGGAGTACCTAGAGTTAATCCCGTGCCTATCTGGGGATACTTTACTTCTAACACTCAATTCCTCTTACAAGTTTTGTGGTTAAAAAAAAAAAGTTTTTGGGCCCGGCGGCTTGGCCTAGTGGCTAAAGTCCTCGCCTTGAATGCCCGGGATCCCATATGGGCACCGGTTCTAATCCCGGCAGCTCCACTTCCCATCCAGCTCCCTGCTTGTGGCCTGGGAAAGCAGTCCAGGACAACCCAAAGCTTTGGGACCCTGCACCCGTGTGGGAGACCCGGAAGAAGTTCCTGGCTCCTGGCTTTGGATCTGTATAGCATCAGCGTTGCACTCACTTGGGGAGTGAATCATCAGACAAAAGATCTTCCTGTCTCTCCTCCTCTCTGTATATCTGACTTTCCAATAAATAAATAAATCTTTAAAAAGAAAATTTTGTGATGTCCGAGTAGTATTTGGATGTTTAATCTGAGACCAAGCCGACTGTCATTAAGTCTGGAACTCTAAAGGACTAACCTTGAGCCAGCCAGAGAGGTTTTTCTAGGATTATCTGCATGAGACATCGATTAGTCAGCCAAAGGACTGCTGGACCGTCAGTATTTGCCAAAATCACCCATGCTGAGGGCATTGGAGTGGTAGGTCTTAGAGAATGGGTCACAGGGAGAACCTGTTTTGTCACAAGCTGCTTGGTGCCTAAGCTACTCACCACTTCATCATCTTCTACCAGCACCATATCGTAGGCACTGAGGGCTGCACAGAAAATGATACAGGTGACACCCTCGAAGCAGTGGATCCACTTCTTCCTCTCTGATCTCTGCCCGCCCACATCAAACATCCTGAGGAAGGAAGCAGGATATTCTCATAGGTATATCCCACGTGGGAGCCACCTGTCTTTGCCTTGGCCACTTGGGGGGCTTCTGAGCAGCAAATTGAGAATTAGGAAAGTGGGAGAGTCGCATGACCTCAGTTCAGGCTGGCATTCAGTACAGGCCTAGAAACATGCCCAGGCCCTATTTAGGATAGCCCACATTTGCTATCTGAGGTGCCCCCAAAGAGCTGTCTACGCACCTGAAATTCAGGTCTTTGACAGAGAACTTGGTCTCAATGATGCCTGTGGTTTTGACTCTGGAACGAAGCACATCTTGCTCATTGGGGAGATAGTCAGGGTTTGTAATCCGGTCCAGTTGGTTCAGATAGCTAGAGTAAAGGGATCACAATCATGAGCCTACATTTTCCATAGCTAAGGCTGAGAGAGTCTTACCCACCTAAAGTCATGTAGTTAATTTAGTAATTGGTACGTGCCTCGAATCCGTCTGAAGTCAAGGATTCTTTCCTTTAAGTATTCATATATCTTTATTAAAGGAAGTTGGGGTGGGAGATTGCTGAGAGATAAGTTCCCTCCCACTTAACTTTCTCTTGGGCTTTGCTTCACTGTACTTTCTAGACTGTAGAATGAAATTTACTGGTGGAAACGGGAGCCAGAAGTTGCTTCAAGTGGCAGGAGACTAAAAGAGACCTTATAGAGACATCGAGGCAGGGCATGAACTTTGTCTCTGTCCTGAATCAAATCAGGTGAAAAACATTTGAGATGACTGGGAAAATGGAAACACTGAACCAGATATTTGGTAATATTCAGGAATCAATAGTAAACACTAAGATGTGAAGGTGATATTGCAGTTTTCTTTTTTAAAAAGAAGAGTCCTTGTCAAAATAAAATTTAAAAACGAAAAAAAGAAGAGTCCTTTTGTTTCAAAGGTACACAGTAAACGTTTAGGATGAAATGCTAACTTGAAATTCATTTTAAGATAACCCAGTGGGTACAGGTAAAATGAGTGGCCATAAATGAACTGTTGGAGCTGGGAGGTTCATGATATTATTCTCTATTTTTGTTTGTTTGAAAGTTACCATAAAATAATGTTTTATATTTAAAGTGTAATAGGAGGCGAGATGGGAAGTGGGATGATGGATACCGGGCATTTTCACATTACATTCTCATTTACTCTCACATCTCCATTTCACAATGAAGACAACTTAGAGAAGAGTCAAATGAGTTGCTCGCAGTCCTAAGCACTCTGATGCATCGTGGGGAAAAGAAAAATCCAACAGACCTGGACACAATGCAGCCTCCATAATTTATGCATATGGCCCTGAGCAACTTAGTGAACTCCTCCCAGACTCAATTCTTCTGTGAAACAGGACCAATAGAAATGTGCTCTGTGGGCCAGTGCAATGGTTTGACTGGCTAATCCTTCTTTAACTGCCAGAATTTCATATCCCACCGGCTCCATTTCCCATCCAGCCCCCTGCCTGTGGCTTGGGAAAGCAATGGAAGATGGCTCAAAGCCTTGGGACCCTGTACTCACATGGGAGACTTAGAAGACATCCTTGCTCCTGTCTCTGGATTGGCTCAGCTCTGGCCAATGCAGCCATTTGGGGAGTTAATCATTGGACGGAGGATTTACTCTCTCTCTCTCCTTCTCTGTAGATCTATCTTTCCCGTAAAAATAAATTAATCTTAAAAAAAAAAAGTGTACTCTAATCCTTGACCATTTTCCCTTGTTCTGCACTAGCATCCTATCATCAGATGCTGTGGGTGAAGGAGACACTGTTTCTGCTTAGTCACCTGAGGAGGCTCAGGTTAGAGCCAGAGGTGTCTGTCCTGAAGGGGCCTTCAGGAAGCTTACCTCCCAGTGGAGTGTAAGGCCAGACTACAGGGATGCCCTGTGGCTCAGGAAAATGAACAACTTAATGGGGACAAAGGGCTGCTGGGAGTAGCCTCTTGGATTTCCTGTCTTCTGGTTGGTAGACTGTTGGGAGCTGTGGTAGAGATCCCTGTGGCATTAACTTCTGTAGATCACAGCTACGTAAGCCTAACGGAACAGATTGACAGTCCAGCTTCAACCCATCATGCATCTCCAGCTCCCCATGTGGAAGTCCTGTGCTGTGTGAACCTTAGCAGATCGCTCAGGCATTTTCCCACCCTCTTGCTATCTCAGAGGCTTACTAAGATGCCGAGTCATTGAGCTGGTATTCCGCAGCCCTGTCAAAGCAGGCCTGCACCCCGCCATCCTTCCACAGTTTCTTGATGACCTCCACCAGCTCAGGCGGCATGGTCCCCTCCTCGATGGAGTCGGCCAGATTGTTGAGCTGTCGCCCGTGATCCTGTAATGCAGAAACCTGGCTGAGAAGCTGTGCAGGAGAAATGGCCTTCCAGGAGACTGCTGAATGGGAGCATTTTGGCTTGCTGCCAAAGCCTGAGTGGTGACCACTGCCGGTGAAGAGCTTAAGAAATTGCATGGAAGGATTCTGTGTGTGCTCCAGCTGGAGTTGGTGGCCAGTATATCTGACTCACTATAGCAGGACTAAGAAAACTCTCACCTTTGTTTTGTGAAGGATTCAGATGTAGGGAAAAAAGGCCAGTGCTGGAACTAGGAACTTATTTAGTCTACAGAAGTTCCATGGCTGGGGCAAGGAGCCAAAGGAGCAATTTAAATGGTAAAAAAAAAAAAAGAAGAAGAAGAAGAAGAAGAAAAAAAGAAAAAAAGAAGAAGCTGGCAGCAAACCTTTATTTAAAAAGTAAAGCTTGAGCCCAGCGTGATAGCTGAGTGGCTAAATCCTTGCCTTGCATGTGCTGGGATCTGATATGGGTGCCAATTCATGTCCCGGCTGTTCCACTTCCTATTCCCTGCTTGTGGCCTGGAAAAGCAGTAGAGGACATCCCAAAGGGACCTGCACCTGCATGGGAGATCTGGAAGAAGCTCCTGACTCCTGGCTTCAGATTGGCTCAGCTCCAACTGTCATAGCCACTTGGGGAATGAACCAGCAGGAGGAAAATCGTTGTCTCTCCTATGTCTGTAAATCTGATGTTCCAATAAAAATTTTTAAATGGATATTAAAAAAATAAAAGGTAAAACTTGTTTTCTTCTCTAGGACTAAGTAAAATAATCTAAAGTCATCAGATGGGATTTTAGGGACACAAAACTTTTGCTCACCTATCTTTGCTAGGAGTCTCTTGGTCTCTTACCTGTTTCTCATTAGTCTTAGCTGTGTAACATGAATCACGTACCGCACAGCTCGGTTCAGCATAGTCGATGCCCAGTGTGGACATAGCCCGGATGATAGCCAGGATGGACTGCAACACATTCCCATAGATGATAACCTTGAATTCCAGGCATTCTTCTGGTGAGTAGCCGTCCTGGTGAATGATCCTGCCCGGGGGTAGGGGTGGAGGGCAGGGATCCAGCCTTCAGTTGGACCTTAAGGGGTCTGGAATCTCTGTTCCTACTGCTGTACTGCTGTTCCGGGGCGGGGGAGGGGAGCAGCTCCGGGAGCTGGGTCCTGTACATCACCCTTTCCCTTTGAGGATCTCCCCAGACTTTTTCCCACTTCCCGAGTCCTGTTTTTCCTACTCACTTCATCTGTTTGACGATGGTGCTCTTTCCTGACTCGCCAGCACCTGGAGGAGAAAATGCTCATGTTTGCAAAGTGTACCCATTCCTCCTCCCACCAACATGGTAGTGGAGGGTCTGTGAGAAGTCAGAGGTGCCAAGCAAGTAAGCATGCTTGGGAATCTCATTAGAGCAGAACCCAGAAGCGACTGCTGCCCTGCCATTCTGGTAGCCTTGGACTTCCAGCAGTTTTTTAAATGAAGTACCGTCTGTATCTGGGGCTAGGCAATTCCATCTTGTGAGGAGCTGTCATGGACATTGTAGAATGTTTAGCAGAGCTCCTGGCCTTTACCCACAAGAAAGACCCAATTCTTTTCTTATGACAACCCAAAATGTTTCCAGATAGTTCCATACTGCCCAATGGAGATCAGAAGTCTCCCAGTTGAGAAATTCTGGTAGGTTTGGGGGGATTCTGTAATGTGTTTCCCCTCTCTGCCTGCTTCTCACAGATCTTGGGGCAGGACTGGAGAGGGCTATGCCACATGACTGAAGCACTATCTTGGTTCTCTTTCTCAAAGATGTCCTAGTGGGCCTGGTGTGGTGACGTGGCAGCTAAAGTCCTCGCCTTGAACACGCTGGATCTCATATGGGCCCTGGTTCTAATCCTGGCAGCCCTGTTTCCCATCCAGCTCCCTGCTTGTGGCCTGGGAAAGCAGCCAAAGACAGCCCAAGGCCTTATAAACCTGCATCCATGTGGGAAACCCAGAAGTTCCTGGCTCCTGGCTTCAGATCAGCACAGCTCGGGCTGTTGCGGACAGAATATCTTCCTCTCTGTCTCTCTTCCTCTCTGTATACCTGATTTTCCAATAAAAATAAATAAATCTTTGATAATAGTAATAATAATACATCCTAGGAGCCTCATTCACACTCTGCTTCCTCCCATCAAGAATATACATTGCCTTCAAGCCCCTCCCTCTGTCTTGTGCTACCTTGATCCCTTGGCTTCCCCCTCCTCCTTCTTAGCCTGTGCTTATTCCTCCAGCTGCTTATCCGGATCCTGGAAGAAATCAGCTTAGGCTTAAAAAAAATCTCTCAATAACCCTGCCAGCTCTGTTTCTCCCAGGTATCCTCAAGCTGCTTGAAGTCCTGGTCCAACTTCCAGGGATATCAATCAACCCATCGATCATCCAGTGGATACTCAAGGCTGTGCCACAGATCAGCCAGGGGAAGAGGAGGCACCTTCGCCTGCAGCTCTAGTGCCCAGGCTACTCACAGGCTTGGGAACGCAGCCCAGACCACCAGTTTTGCTGCGTAGTCCCCACCTACTCTGGCCACCTTCAGTACCTTTTTTGCTTTTGTTCTAAGCAAAGTATCCCAAACTTTGTCATCCCAATTCTCTTCACAGCCATGATCAATTTCCCGGACTGGCCTATTGAAGTGATGCTATTTCCTCAGTATAGACCCGTGATCTGCTTAGGAGCTCAGCAAGCGGATGCAGCTCCCATCTGCTAGGTGCTTTATGGAAGCAACTATTGATAGATAGAGTCAGGAGGAAAATGCTGTAGATAAAACCTGCCCTTCCTCTTCCCTTGGGGCTCCCTACTTCAAATTTTGTTTTTACTACTGAAAGCAAGGGAAAAGGAACCATATACTTGGCAAGAACCAGTAGGCCCATTCCTAGGAGTGTGCAGTGGGATTGCATAGTGGGACCCCTGGATCCATTGGTAAGATATGGCCCTGCTCTCTCCTGACCCACTTTGAGGATGCCTTGCAGGTTCCATAGGAACTCAACCCTACAGCTCCCACTTTCTTAGCCTGAGACCTGTCCCTCCCCCTGCCTCATCCCTCCAAGAGAGCAGGAAGGCCCAGAGCCTTGTCCCATGGCAGCTCCTCTTCCCACTGTGCTCACCCAGCAACAGCAGTTTGACGGTCTTGGCCTCCTTGTCAGCATCCTCCTGCAGTTTCTTCTCCAGCTCCTTGGACCTCTTGGCCAATTCTTTGTCCTCAGCGCTGGCTCCACTCCCCATTTCTCCTGTCCCTTCCTTGGGCTCTTAATCTTCCCCTGGAAGGCTTCCTGTAATGGAAAATGGTGAAAATGAAGGAAATTGGAATCAAGTATTGTTCTTCAGCTCCCTAAAAAGCTGGCCCATGTGGGGCTTAGAGAGCAGCTGCTTGTATCTGCCTTCCCTCAGTTGGAGACTTCCTACCCCAACTGGAGACCTACTTCTTAGTCCAGGGATTGTAATCTTTATAGCTAGCAGTGTGGTGGGTCAAGCCAATTAAGAGCTTTGTCAATATGACAAAGGGCAGAGACACCAGCATTTCTGTAACCAGGAAGGTGATCTGCTGGTATAACATGGTCGAAGAGAGAATATGCAGACCCCAGCACTTTTTGGAATAAAATCATGCCTCCCTCCATCCCTTGGAGGGTCTCTTTCCCTGAAAGTCTCTTGGTTTCTGCATTTTAGAACTGGAGATCAGGGGCACACATGTAGAAGGGGTTCCCCTATGGAGCTTCTGCTAATGAAAAGATCTTGGTTTCTAGGGTTCTGAGATGTCAGTGTGTACTTGTTGATCATAGCAGGCCAGCTCTGACAAGCTATTTTTGTTTGGGATAGTGCCCTATTCCAGGATGGTATTAGCATTGTTCTCTGTGTTGGCGCATTTCTTATTGGCACTTAGCACTCCCTGTGTTACTCTGATTGATGTAGATTTCACACTATTGGGTCCTCCCCTGGATGTCAGGGACCTAGTTGATCCAACTTGGGGATCCCTCAGAACTTGCAGTTTGTCAGTGGATCTTCAGTAAAGATTTGGGGTGGCAGGATGAATGGGAGCTGCTTCCCCTGCACCCACCAAAGCCACCTGAGGCCCTGCTCACTTGGGAAGGGAACTTGGCTGGCATTGAGTGCAGAGGCTGTGTTGTCTCGCACACTAACTTGCATCCTTAGGAAATTGGCCTGAGACTCCTCAACTTCTCCCCCACTCCCAGGTGTCCACTCCTGTGAGAGAAGACAAGCATGTCAGCTAGCAGTTTGCCAGACATTGGAGACACCTTTGAATGTATTTGTCTGGGTTGGTTATTTTTGTTGACTTAAATAAGCCTTGTGGCTGGACCTCCTTGGATGGAGACACTTGAGGATTTCATTATCCAAAATATGTGCCAGGATCAACAACATCAGATTATCCAGAATATCCAATTCCGAGTTTGCATTTTACTTTATTATTATTATTATTATTATTATTATTATTATTATTATTGGAAAGTCAGATTTACAAAGAAAAGGAGAGACAGAAAGATCTTTCATCCACTGGTTTACTCCCCAGGTGGCCACAACAGCTGGAGCTGAGTCAATCAGCCAAGTCAGAAGCCAGGAGCTTCTTCCAGGTCTCCCACAAGGGTGCAGGGTCCTAAGGCTTTGGACCATCCTACTGCTTTCCTAGGCCACAAGTAGGGAGCTGGATGGGAATTAGAGCAGCCGGAACATGAACTGGCACCCATATGGGATCCCAGCACATACAAGGCGAGGACTTTAGCCACTTGGCTGTTAGCTGGGGCCTACCAAGCTTGTATTTTAACAAGATCTCAGACAACTTGTATTGGGAGGTCCAAGGGAACTATTCCCCAATCCCAAAACTCACTGGGGATGCTTGTGGCTGTGATTTATCAAGTTTTAGATGCCACCAAATCGGAAGATCACTTGCTTTCAGAGATGTCAAAATGTCAGATGTATTTTTATATATGTTGTTTTTTAGAATCAAATACATTCCAGTGATGGTATTACTCTCAGATCCTGAGAAATCATTTTTAAACTAATAGAGGTGATTGTGGTCATCTGGCAAGGCTGAAAAACCCTGGGGCAGACCCTGTGCTCTGAACTGCTGCTGTGTGTTGTCATTTACCCGGGGAAGCTTGCAAAAGGCTGATTTTACTGATACAGAGTGTGGTCTGGGACCTTACGCATTCCCCCAACCTATAGCCAAACCAGGATTCCACTTGCTCTTCCCTTGTGTAGCAGGGGACAGCAGGTCTCCTGTCTGCCAGCTACCCTGAGCTATCACCGAACACCTATCTGTGGCTTGCCTAATCTTTCACCTTCAGCTGACAGTATGCAAGACCAGACACTTCTCAGACATAAGCAGATGCTGTTGGTACCTTCCAAGACAGTCATGTTTTCCCAGTCAGAAACAACAAGGGCTTATTGACTTACAGCCCAACAGGAGAGTCTCTTTGAAACTATGGCTGTCTTGCTTGGAATCTTGGGCTATAAGGTTTCTGTAATTATCCCTTTCCCCGGCCCTGCCCATCAACCCACAATGCTGGTAATTTATACGTGGGCCAGAGCCACGCAGAAGGCTGCACTATTCAGAGCGAGGGACTGCTAGGATCTGAGCCAGACAAGCTCCATGCCTCATACTAGGCAGTCCTGACAGGAGTGGCGAGGGAAGTGCTGCTGTCCTCAATTTACAGTCCAGATAATTGAGACCTGAGTGTTAAGTAACCTGTTCCAAGGTCATACAGCTTAGTCAACAGGCAACTCTCTTTCCACTCAAACGCAGTCAGGGAGAGCAAGAATGTTCAGGCAAATGGGAAAGCTCAAGCAACACAACAGCAGTGGCGTTGTTAAAGCAGCCCCTGACAAGCTGCACACATGGGGACACATTCGTACTTCTTCCCCTTTCAGTGGCTACCTCCCTCCACAAGCTTCTGGGTTGCTTATGCTTTGTTTCCAAGCTGGCTGAGCGAGGGAACTCCAACCCCCCACTCAGCAGACATCAGAGGGCACAGAGCCCCCATGGTACCTGTGCACTGCTCTTGCAGGAGATGCCCTGGCCACCCACCAGCTGCCAGCTCCTGTGACTTTGCTTAGCAACTATTGGCTGGGGAAGTGCTATGGTACGAAGTGTCATTCTCCTTTCAGGGGTCTGCAGAATCCGAGCTAGAGTTCAGGGGTCCTGGTGCATGGCCCTTTAGTACCCACAACATTGGACCCTGTTTCTTGAGTTAAAGGCATCCTGGGAGCCATATTTATACCAGGGGTAAAGAGGGATTGCCCCAGAAGGTTGCGGGCAGGGCATGAAAGGTGAGGAACTGCCTTCAGGACCTTCCAGTGCAAAGGAAGAGGTGGAGGGGATTCAAGGGATGCCAGGGTTGGTAATGCAGGGGAATTTGGAGCCTCCACTCCTGACAGGCAGGAAAGGCAGTCCTGCACCAAGTCTTGCTGCAGACCAGCATGGTCACTGGAAGGAAAGAGCGAGTCTAACAGAAGCAGGGTGACAGTGTGTGTATGCGTGGGGTGGTGGCGGTGGTGCTGAGTTAGCATTGTGGGGAGAGGAAGGAGCCTGACAAATGGCTGTGGGCATGGGGCAGTAAATATGCAAAGAAAAGAAGGGGACATTTGATGTGAAAGTACACACAGAAGGGGAAGGCTGGCAGATAAGGACAGGAAGGGAAACAAGCCAGCCAGCCAAGAGCCTTGAATGGCAGGTTAAGGGGTTTGGCTAAAATCCACTTGGCAGCTGCTTAGGCACACAGATGGCCCCAGCTGCACAATGCTCCGTAAACAGTGCCGGGTGACCAAGGTGACGGAGGGAAAGCTGACTGCTGGAGGAAGTGGGAACGCAAAAGCTAAACAGCCTTGGCTCCAGGAGGGTCTAGGCACGGAGTGAGATTTGGAAAAGAGTGAGATTTGGAAAAGCTCGTTTGGTGCTGAGTTTTCCTGCTCAAGTGTGAGGAGTGGCCTGGCGTAAGAAGACTAACATCTCAAGAAAGCCCAAGGCCAGATCTGAAGTTGCTCTGGGGGAGTGATGTTGCCACCGGGGTCATGGTCTGGGGGAACGGGGATAAAGAGTGGGAAGGGCGCAGAAATCAGAGCTGGGGAAGAGCCAGAGACTGGAACGCAATGTTAAGACCTCCATGTGGAAAAAACAATAAAAGTTTGAGGCCATAGCACGTTGCATTCCTTCGTTGCCCCAGCCCTGGTTCATCAGGCAACTCCCACTGAGATTCCTGCTGGGCTGGAGGAGGTGGGGGGAACCAGGGCCACTTCCTACGACAATATACAGGTGGCCTGCCAACAGGGAAGGATGACAAATCGAAGGGTGTGTTGCAGATGGGACCAGGGAGGATGCTATAGGGACTAAGGAACTGGTTTGCCTGGGTTGGGTGGAGGGCAAGCAGTGCCACCTGTTGGCTGGGCCAGGTTGGCATGTCTGGCTTAGGGGGCTGCTGAAGAAGCCTAAAGCAAGGCTGTGTCCTCCGAAAACCGTGTGTCTTCTCAACGACAACGTATATGTAGTGCTTGAATATCGATCATTTCCTTTGTTTATTCATTCTTGAGATCCCAGGATCAAAATACCTCAAGTCCCAAGACCAACTGTCAGGATCACCTTAATAATAGTTTTGGGGACAGGCACAATGGTTCAAGTAGCTAATGCTCCACTCCAAGTGCCAGCATCCCATATGGGCACTGGTTCATGTCCCGGCTGCTTCTGGTACCTGGCTTTGGATCAGCTCAGCTCCAGCAATTGCAGTAGCTTGGAGACTGAACCAGCAGATGAAACATTCTTCTTTGTTTCTCCTTCTTTTTGTAAATATGCCATTCCAATGAAAAATAAATCAATCTTGAGCCTGGTGCGATAGCCTAGTGGCTAAAGTCCTTGCCTTGCATATGTCAGGATCCCATATGAGCACCAGTTAATGTCCCGGTGGCCCCCCTGCCCATCGAGCTTCCTGTTTGTGGCCTAGGAAAGCAGTTGAGGATGGCCTGAAACCTTGGGACCCTGCACCCTCATGGGAGACCCGGAAGAGGCTCCTGGCTCCTGGCTCTAGATCAGCTCAGCTCTGGCTGTTGCAGTCACTTAGGGAATGAATCAGCGGACAGAAGATCTTCCTCTCTCTTACCTCCTTGCTGTCTCTCCTGCTCTCCGTATATGTGCCTTTCCAATAAAAATAAATAAATCTTTAAAAGAAAAAGAAATTAAAAGAAAAGAAATCTTTAAAAAAATGCTTTCATGGGCTAGCATCTTGGCATAGCAGGTGAGCCTCCACCTGCAGCCATTATGGGGGTTAGTTTGAGTCCCAGTTCCTCTGCTTCTGACCCAGCGCTTTGCTCATGGCCTGGGAGAGCAGCAACGCATGGCCCCAGTGCTCGGGCACCCGTGTGGTAGACTGAGAAGGAGCTGCTGGCTCCTGGCTTTGGACTGGCCTAGCTCTGCCTTTCAGGGTCACTGGGAAAGTGAAGCAGCAGATGGAAGACCTCCCTATCTCTCTTTTTCTCTCTGCAACTCTGCAGAGAGAAAAAAATAAAATCTTCAAATAAATAAATCTTGAAAAAAAATCGCTTTTAAGTCTAGAGTTAAGACACCAAGTGTGGCTGACTGTGGTATAGTGGGTTAAGCCACCCTTTGCAGCACTCTGTATTGGAGTCTATTAGCTATCTGGGACGTGAACCACTGGATGGAAGATATATTCCCTCTCATTCTTCAAATAAATAACACATTTTTTTTTTTAATTAAAAGCCTCTGCAGAGTCTGGGTGGGGAGTATATCATGAAGGCGGTTCTGGAGTTTTAGAGGCTCTTGTAGATTTCCATCCCTTGATTATAAAAGTAATTGGTATGTATGGTAGGCAGTATTTAAAGTGCAGAGCAGTGTAATCCAACTTGTAATACTGTTGTAGGGTTTTTGACCCCGAATATGGCAGCAACCTCAATTCTTGTCTTGCAGGAAAGAAGAATTTTTGTGCAGACACAGTTTAGTTTTAAAGCAAGATTTATTAGAAAAGTTGAGAAAAGAGGCTCCCGTCCTAGTGATGGGAGGGGGCTCTGAGATAGGAAGGACCCTTACCCCCTGCCATAGTGGCAGGAGGAAAAGCAAGAGAGAAAAACCCTACATGGTGGAGAAAATATCCCTTTATATTTGAGAAAAAAATGATGACTTAGGGACCCAGAATACCCTATCTGCCTACTACCCAGACTAACTCCTCTCTCAATACCATTATTCAGAAATAATCATACTGTAAACTTCTTGGTGAGATTTTCTGTTCACGCGTGCCACCTAATTAGACTGTGCTGTGTGAATAGTTTTCTGCATCCATTACTTTCACCTGATTTTATATCGTAAACATTTCCACATCATTGAAACAGTCTCCATGAACATTTTTTTAAACCTTTATTTTTATTGGAAAGGTAGATCAGATTTACAGAGAGAAGAGAGAGAGAAAGGAAGATCTTCCATCCACTGGTTCACTCTCCCGACAGATACAATGGCTGGAGCTGAGCTGATCTGAAGCCAGGAGCTTCTTTCAGATGTCCCACATGGGTGCAGGGTTCCAAGGACTTGGACTGTCCTCTGCTGCTTCCCCAGGCCACAAGCAGGGAGCTGGAAGGGTAGCGAAGCAGCCAGGACATGAACCCATATGGGATCCCGGCACTTGCAAAGTGAGGATTAGCCAACTGAGCCATTGCGCTGGGCCCTCCATGAACAACTTTTGAAGACTGTATTTCACTATAATGCATATCATTTAAATATTCCCCTGTGCTGGATCCTTCTGTTTGCAGCCTTTCTATGTGAAATACTGCAACAAATACATATTCTTCTAGCAGCTATTTTCCAATTTTATTTATTTATTTTTATTGGAAAGGCAGATATAGAGACAAGGAGAGACAGAGAGGAAGATCTTCCATCCCCCAAGTGGCCACAATAGCTGGACCCTAGCTGATCCAAAGCTAGCAGCCAGGAACTTCTCTCCAGGTCTCCCACATGGGTGCAGGGTCCCAAAGCATTGGGCCATCCTCCACTGCTTTCCCAGGCCACAAGCAGGGAGCAGGATGAGAAGTGGGCCGCTGGAATTAGAACCAGTGTCCATATGGGATCCCGGTACATGCAAGGCAAGGACTTTAGCCACTAGGCTATTGGGCCGGTCCTGGCAGCTCTTTTTAAAATAAACAATTTACCAGCTAGGTTAAGCTCAGCCTACATAACATGGTATTCTATATCCCAGCAGCTGCACATTTGTTCCAGATTCCTGCTGGTATGCCTGGGAGACAGTGGAATTTGGCACAAAGTGTTTGGGCCCTAGTCACCTATGTGGGAGGGAGGCCCAGCTCTGGCTGTTTTGGCCATCTGTGGAGTGACCCAATGGAAGATCATTCTGCTTCTTCCTTTCAAATAAATCTTAGATGAGATCAAGTAGTAAGAATTTTTATGATCTTTTTGATTATCTGCTATCAAATGGCCTTCAGGTTATAGAGATGTTTATGACTACCAGCAGTGTGTGTGTGTGTCCCATCTCACTCTGTCCTGGCCTGCATTGAGTTTTTCTTTTCTTTTTTTTTAAGATTTATTTATTTTATGTACAGAGAGGAGGAGAGACAGAGAGGAAGATCTTCCGTCCGATGATTCACTCCCCAAGTGGCAGCAATGGCCGATGCTATGTCAAAACGAAGCCAGGAGCCAGGAAATTCTTTCCAGGTCTCCCACGCGGATGCAGGGTCCCAAGGCTTTGGGCCATCCTCGACTGCTTTTCCAGGCCACAAGCAGGGAGCTGGATGGGAAGTGGAGCTGCCGGGATTAGAACCGGCACCCATATGGGATCCCAGAGCATTCAAGGCAAGGACCTTAACCATTACGCTATCGCGCCGGGCATTGAGTTTTTCATAGTCTGCCATCTTCATAGGTAAACACAGTATCTCTTCTTCTCGTTTTAGTTCTCTTATCCTTGGTAAAGTAAACAAATGTTCTTCCTGTGTTTATGAACGTGTGTATTTTAAGTCTGTTCCCATCACAGAGCAGCACACAAGGGACCAATGGAGGCAACATGAGATGCAAACCTGGGTTCAGGATCCAGAATCCCCCTGTGTGGGGAGGGCAGAGGGAGGCCAGCTCTGGAAGGAACTTGGCTGCATGGGAAGTGAGGACTGGGAGGGGCAGGACAAACAGCATTTTAACAACTGGTTGCAGGGAGCAAAGGGCTCCCACGAGGGGCAGGAGGATGACTTTGAGTGATGGCCTGAGGACTTCCCTGCACAGGTACCCTTAGGTCGGCTTTTCAGCCCCTCCCCAGTCAAAACACTGGCAGGACAGGGTCCAGTAACGTATGGGCAGCAAAGGTCAATCAACCTGCTCAGAATGTCAATAAGGAAGCAAGGCCAACAGCATATACTGGGAATGTGGGAACAAGGAGGGTTCAATTCCAGATTGGCTCAATTCCAGATCGGCTCAGTTCTAAGTGTTAGATGATGACTACCACCCGTCCACCCACTGGGACCCTCTGTGCATCATGGATCCACAGTGGGAAAAAGGAGGAACAAAGAGAAGGATGGGATTAGGTGGAATAAGGTGGGGCAAGGGATGGGAGTAGATAGACAGAAGTGCAGGTAGGGAGGCTGGCAGAGAAGGAGGTGGAGAAGAAGAGGGAGCTGGGCTGAGTCCTAAAAGTTCTGGTGGTTCTGAAAAGGTATGGTTAGGTTAAAAGTCCAAGAGGTCCTTGGGAGACTGGGCGGGCTTAGCCTGGGGCAGGAGAAGCTGAGTCGTGGAACAGGAGGAGGAGCATAGGGAAGGGCAGGAATGGAGATTCCAAAAAACTTCTACATAAGGAACTTCAGACCATTTACCCTCATGACGACAGAAATTACCCAATTCCGTGAGGATCTGAAAGTCAAATGTGCCTTCTGCTGGCCATTTGGAGCCATTGTCCAACACGTACTGTGGCCAGGCCACAGTTGAAAAATGGACAAGGCGTTTTCTGCGTAAGTCCTGGCCCAGACCCAGAGTTTTAAAATTGGCCAATAAACACCCTAAGGGAGTTTGGGGGCCATGGGCTTGGGACACTTGTTACTCATCTTGTCCCAATAAAGTATCTTGCTGCTAATCTAAACACAAAGAAGGCGTCCCCACTTTGAAATTCAGACTAGAGGGGAACCTGGTTCCCCATTAAGGAGGACCAGTCAGTACAGGGGACGTCTCATGCCCCTCTGAGGGCCCTGGATTGGTGAGAGCCGGTCAGCGATCAGGGTGTCCCCCTTCTCGCTAAGGGCTCAGGACAGGCAGACCATGTGTACACAGTTTGTGGGGTCTGCAGGAGGTTGGGGAGTACTTTTCGGGACAGGAGGAGCAGGGCGGAGGGGCTTACCTTACGTCTGTTGTTTCACAGCTGGCAAAGGCCTTCGGACTGGCGGCTAGGAGGTGGGAAGAGGAAAGGGGGCTTCAAACAGTTCAGGGAGCCCTCGCACCCCTTCCTGGGATTTGGCACCAAATGTTAGATGATGGCCAGTGCCCACCCGCCCGCTGGTGGAATAATATCAGCAAGTTGTTCAGAGTTGTAATGGATGCTTTATTGGAAAATCTGCTCCTGGGTCCCCTTTGCACAGAGGAGAAGGAAGAGGGAGGTGAAAAGGGCAGCTGAGATACATGTTGAGGAGTTTTATACTCCTATATACTCGTGGTCAGGCAAAGGGGCTGTCTGCCCCAACTATGTAAAGAATGTCCATTCAGGTGTGCCATTGGTCAACTGGAATCCCGCCAGGTCTGTGACATAACTGGCTCCTGTGGCCCCTCCTGTTCCAGGCTGAAGCCTGGGAGACATGCTGGGTCTGGAACAGACCAGCCCCTCGTCTCCAGTGCCCTGGGCAGCCATCATTCCAGACTCTTGGTAATAGGAAAAGGGGTGACAAAGTCGTTCTGGCTACTTCCTGCTGGAGAGGGTCGTAGTCCCTAATTGTGATCTGGAGAGGGCTTGGTGGGCACTAGAATGTAGGGGTGGAGTAACAGTTGGTTGAGAGTGACCTGTGAGGCTTCGTGGATTTTTTCTTTGGCGAACCTTAGAAAACAAGGAACGATTATTAATAAAAAGCCTATAACTGTTAATGGTGTTAGTATAGGCATGAGCCAGGTTACTAAGGTGGATTCCCAGATCCTGAGTTCTTGGCCACATTTTGCCAATTATTGAGTCGATCCCTTATTGACTGGAGATTTTTTATCCTGGTTTCTACTATGCCAGATGCATTAATGTAATAGCAACACTGTTCCTGTAGGAAGACACAGGTTCCCCCTTTGCTTGCAGTCAGCAGATCCAGGGCTCATCGATTCCGGAGTGCCACTTCAGCAGCGAGGTGATTTGTTGCTGTAAGGATGCCAGGGACCAGGCTGAGTCTTCTGTTGCCTGATTGAGGTCCGCTTGGAGCTTGTTGACCTCGATGATGGTGTGACCCAGAGCTCCTGCACTGAGGCCTACCGCCAGCAGGGAGGTCGCAACTGACATGCCTACCAAAGTTGGAATGAAGACTGCCCATTTGGTTCTCTCAAGATCCTGGGAGTTTGAAATTTCCTGTTTAGCTTCTGACCAAGAAAGCAGTGTTAGTTGGGGCACCTGCTAGAAAATTCACAACAGCTGACTGAAATAAAAGAAAATGCCATGAAACCAGAATTGGTGCTGGAGGCAGGACAATTCCATTGAGCCATGTTGAGAGATGGGGCAGGGGCTGGCCAACAGAGAACTGGAGATCCCGGACACCTTGCGATATATCTCTGCATAGGACTGTGATATGATACTGGGTTTCCCAGTGCCACACAGCTGTTTGGAATAATAACATTTGTCAAGAGGTGGGTTAGACACATGCCCTTGACATTGGCATGGGTTCCAATACCCTAATGGGGCAAATCCAGCTGAAATGAAGAGGAAGGGGTTACCTGTTGTCCAGAAGAGGAGTAAGAGAGGAGTGAGGTAGTCGGGAGAGTTGGTGAGTCAAGGAAGTGGCAGACAATTCATCCTTGGTACAAGGACTAAAATGTTTGAGGTGAGAAACCAGGAAGTGTGACCAAGGAGTTTGACAGTCACAGGCATGTTCAGGGTCACCAAGTGAGGTCTGATCCACTGAGGCAGGAGTGGGTGTGGGTGGGAGGTCTTGAGGAGGACCAGGTTACCAGGCTAAAGAGGAGAGGCATTGGGGTCTGATGGTATGGTAGCAGCCGGGTCTAGAAGATAGCAGTCCACATGTTCTTGCAGAAGCTTTTGTGAGTGAGCACATGGGTGGAATCGATCTGCCAATTCTCATCTGGTTGATGTCCTTGCAGCTGGTGAGTAGGCAACCTAAGCTTAAGGGCTCCTTGAGGAGAAACAGTGGAAAACGTTGGGCAGGAGGAGTTAGTGAGTGAGGCATTGGTGATGGGCATTCCTTTGGTGGTAAGGAATTCCCTCTCCTGCCAGATGGCAGAATGGGGAGGCAATTGGCCTCCAGGACAGACTCAGGAATGACTACCACATAGGCTGCATGGTGCAACCATGCAGGTCGGACACCAAGCTACCATCCACTAAAGAGTGAGGTCAGGAGACTGTAGAGGCTGGTGCAGCAAGCCTTCTCTAGGTAGGAGATGAGAATCAAGGACCTGCTGGCAAGAGTGAGAGATCAGGAGCTGAGGAAAGTGTTAAGGGGAGAGGAACTGGGAGAGGACGGTGGGTGAAGTTCTCAGGTAAGACATGAAGTTACATCTCATTGTGGTGCATAACCGGAACAGCACAAATTCCGCAAGCTGTGGGAAAGGGGAAGCAGGAAGTGGTGCCAGGGTCCAGGATGGGATGTTGGAATCACTCTCACATTCCTCCCTTTTGTTATATATTGGGGAGGAATGGCAGGCTCCTAGCCCTGCAAAAGAAACTGGTTTGGTTAGAAAAAATTTGTACATTTGAGTGGATGATACAGGGATGGAGGGAGGGGTTACTTATCACAAATGCTGGCTTGAGTTCCTCCTGAAGCTCATTGGAATATGTCATCTCTGAGGGTTGGCCTTGAGCTTCTTTGGGCTGCCACTCTGGTGGTGGATGGATCATCATGGCAGGTGTTGATCTGTGCAGACTCTGCATTCTGGCCATTCTTGGATGGAGTGTCCGTTTGACTTTGGCAGAGAACTGGGGACACTTCTACTCAGCCCCGATATCCCGGCCTTTTGTTGTATGGAATTAGTGGGGAGGCTTAGGCAGGAACATGCATGAAAACTGGTTAAGATTATCTAGAGAGGCCTGAGAGACAGGATGTAGTGTGGCCCTCTTCTGTTTCTGTATTCTTTCCCTCCCGCTGCTCATGGGGACTCTGGCTGCTAGCAAGAGCTAAGCAATGGCCTATGGTAAGGCCTGGGCTCTAATAGACAGACAGTGGCCTTCAAGGTTACAGTGCCAGCTAGTAAAAACTGTTTCTAAGGTCTTACACACATGGACACTGGAGTTTCAAGTCTAGATGCACCCAGGAAAGTTCTGCTGTTACCCAAATCCAAAAGTTGGCCAGGTGCATGTAAGGTCCAGGACCATCTATCTCTTCATGTGGGGTACTGACTGGCACAGTCAGCCAGAGAAGAGGGTGGAAATCTTGAATTTGAAACTCAAGACAACCCTGCGGCGGAAGTACTTAGATGTTTTCTGCTTTCGTGATTCTGCCTTAATTGTTTGGCTGGGGGCTGTGTGAACTCCAGGCCTGATAGTCTATGTGACACCAGGCAGGACACCTGGCAGGTCACTAGGCAGACCACTCCTCAGGAAGGAGGTACCTGGTGTTTGATAAGATTCACTGCTCTACAGCCCATCAATTTGTACTTATTGAAAGTTGCTTGCTTTAAACCCACCAATAGAAGCTAGATCATGACTGTATAATTAATAGCCTGAAATGTATCAGAACCCTGGGCTGTTCAACCTGGGGGCTCTCTCTCCTCTTTTGCCCTCCCTGCTGATCCTGCAGCAGCCTAGGCTGTGGCTGCCCCTCCCCCTCCAGCCCTGCAGGGCTGTGGGAGGGGGCTGGGCAACCTAGCCTAACCTGAATAGACCACCTTCATTCATGCCTTAGCACCGGCTTCAGACTTAATGATTTTCTGGAGATTTCAAAATCCGGCACAACAGTACCAGGAAAGACAAGTTGCTATGCACGTGGGAGGGGACGACAGACCGCAGGGCACATTGCCCCGGAGTGAAACGGACGGACGGACGACGGGGTGGGCAAGCCGACGCTGGAGGGGCCGGACCGCAGCGACCCTTCACCAGGGCCCTGGCTATGCCCGCCCTGTGCCAGCTGAGGCCAGCCCCTGCAGCCCTCACTAGAACTCCGGGGACTCCGTGCCACCTCACAGACGAGGAAGCAGGGGGCGCTCACTCCTGGCCCCGGGTTCGAGCCCAGGCCAGACCCGCCGCGCTGTGAGCCGCCCACGTGGTGCCCGCGGAGAGCGGAAAAGGCGTGGGCGGGGCCTCGCTGGGGTGAGCCCCGGTGTGGGCGGGGCCTCGCGGGGGCGGGGCTTTCCGAGGCTGGCGCGGCGCCGGCGCGGTTCAGGTGGGGTCGCACCTGTTGCGTGTTCCCGCCGCCCGGGGCCAGCCAGGCGAGTCCGGCCCCTACCGAGCCAAGGCGCGTGGGGAGAAAGCTAGCCGAGTTTCCGGGTCCAGCTGGCCGCCGGAGCACGTGGACTGCCTGCCTCTCCAGTACGCGGTTGGCTGGGGAGGGAGGGTCGGCACGCCGGGGGTCGCCCGAGGCCAGCTGGTCCGCCTAGGTCGGTTGGGGTTCGCCTGCAGCCGGCAGGAGAGTATTGAAAAAGAAATAGCAAACCTGCCTTCTTTTCGCCATCTCAGTGCCAGGGCACGGTCCTCTGGAGCGACTTGGCCGGGGTGTGGGCCCCAGCCCGTCTCCCCTCCCTCACGACCCCGGCTTCCCCGCTGTGCAGCCCCGCGCGGGCGGCTCCCCCAGTGCGCCGCGGGATTCGGGCAGCATGGCTTCGGGTAAGTGTGTTGCACACGTGTTGAGGGTGGAGGGGTGAGGGTCTCTGGGCAGAGAGGTGCTGTGGCAAGGGTGACGGGGGGTGGGAGGGAGGTCTGGCGCCAGCCGGCAGGATCTGGGGAAGGGGGCAGCTGCTTCTGAAGGGGCCCGGGGAAGCAGAGCCTGAGGGCTGGAGCACCGGAGGCAAAGTCGGAGGAGGCCCTCGGTGGTCTCCTGCGCAGACCCCAGGCGAGGCCCTGCCTCCCCACGCCCCTGGCTTCCTGGGAGGGCGCTTCTGCCGGACCGTGGAATTTTCCCAAGACCAGGCCCCTCCCTCCCGGGCTGGGATTCTCCGTTCCACTCCCTCCTCCCCGAGCTGGGCTGCCCCTGGAGCAAGGGGATCAGGTGGAGAAGCGCAGGAGGAGGGCCTCGCCTCGGGCGCGCTATATACACACACACACACATATATAATAATATATGTAATATATTTACGGAGAGTTGAGGGAGTCCGTGTTTGTCCCAGGCTGGCTAGCTGGACCGCTAGCCTGGACTTTGGTTTCTTTGCTTTGGAGCACTGGCAAAAAAAAAAAAGAAAAAGGGGGGGGTGCTGAGTGTGTGCGTGTATGGCGCGGTTAGTGGAGAGCTGTAGGCTCCCCCCCCCCCCTCGTTCTGCACACCCCGTCCCCTTCTCCCCAGCCGCCGGCAGTCACTCGTCACCGCGGAGGGAAGGGGAGGGCTAAGGGGCAGGGATGGAGGCCCCCCTCGCCGAGGTTGCCTAGACAACATCAGGAATCGTGGCCAGGGCCTCTTCCGCCTGCGGGGCGCTGCTTCCTGCATCAGTCACTCCCGCTGGGGGCGGGGCGGAGGAAGGGGTTGGATGTGGCAGCGCCAGGCCCCAGCCGGTGCTCCGACTCCCCCGCCGCGGCTGCGGTCGCCGCCGTGGCTCCAGCCATGGCATCGTACCCATCTGGCCCAGGCAAGTCCAAGGCCAAATGTCCCTTTAAGAAGCGGGGCAGCCTGCAGGTCTCTGCGGCAGTGCCAGGTGAGTGTGGGCTTGCTCTCCTCAGGCACCGGCTCAGCCCCTTCACCCACCGTCCCCAGCCCGGGCCCCTCGGAGAAGGGCTTGTCTCATCCCCCTGTCCCCACCACTGTGGTTGGTGCCTGGGCCCGCCCCTTCCCGGGGCTGGCTGACTTGGAAGTGGAGTGGGGAGGGAGGGAGGCGAGGTGTTGGGGGAGGATGACAGGTTTCCATGTCAGGGATGGTCGGTGATGTTGTTCATAACAAGGAGTGGATGTGGGTGTGTGTGCACACGTGTTGGCTTGTACATGGGCAAAGACTGCATGTGAGGCGTGTACTTGAATGGAGTAGAGGGGTGGAGGGGCAGCCTGGTTGACGGATGGGTCACCCTGTGGGGATCTGAGTCTCTATCCTGCTTCCTCTCATGGCTACTTCAGTTCCTCTTTCTATGGGCTCCCCAACATTTAGCATGACCTTCTAGGGGAGGGGGTTCTGACACGGGCATCTCAGATGGCGGTCTCTGGCCTCTGCTGCTTGTTCAATGCTGTCATGGGGTTGTGAGCCTCCTTGGGGGTGTGGGGCGTCTTTGAGGGTGCTGTGTGTGGCCTCTGCACCTTCTGATTG
Source organism: Ochotona curzoniae (assembly GCF_017591425.1). Taxonomy (NCBI): domain Eukaryota; kingdom Metazoa; phylum Chordata; class Mammalia; order Lagomorpha; family Ochotonidae; genus Ochotona; species Ochotona curzoniae. Next base: position 218,517 of record NW_024466689.1, on the reverse strand, counting down.
CACTCCCCAGCTGTAGGCATCTGCAGTGCTCGGAGCAGATGGTGTGGTGCGCAGTGTGCATCTGTAGGAGGTGCAGATGACTGGGTCTGTGCTTGCCAAGCCTGTGCCTGCCTGCAGTCTGCTGCCCCCTACCCCCTACCCCTTGCCTAAAGAAGGACCCTCCCCTGCCTGGGTCACTGGGTCACGCTTCCCCTCCTCCAGCTGTTGCTATGTCTAGCTCCAACATCCTGTGGGGTTTTGTTGTGCCTGATCTGAGGTCTGTGGTATCCTGGGGGTGTCTGCCCAGGCCTGGGCATTCTGGAGTTGTGTGTTTCTGGGGCGTTGCTCCCTCTGTCCTGGGTGCCTTATTGCTGAGCAGGAGCTCCTTGGGTAGTCAGATGGGGTCTGTGGGGGAGGTGGGATATCTGGCGTCTTGGGTCATAGCCTTGGGCACGTCTCTGTCCATTGAGGCAGTCCTGCTGATGGTAGACAGGGTATCCTGGACTCCCCTGGGTGAGTTGGGGGAGTGTGCATCTGCGCATTGCCATGGGCATAAACCCCTACCCCAGGCCCCACGAGAAGGGGCCTGCAGGCAGCTATGCCTCCTAGGCTTGGCCAGAGGTTACTGCCAGGTCACCTGCAGTGACCCCTGCACAGCTGTCCCCTTAATCCACCTTCCCCTTGCTCCTCCCTCCCCTCTGCATTAATGTGGAGGCCCAGGCCACCTGTTAGGGAGGCCAAGGTGAGATTAGGACTGTGGGTTGCTGCAGTCCCCAAGGAGTGACCAGTGACCCGACTCTGGGAAGTGGTTTGGAGTCGCTGGGACCCTGTGTGGGAGAAGTTGCTGGTGGGGAGGGCAGAAGAGGGGTTAGAATTCTGAGCCAGCCAAGGCCTTGCCCCTTGGGTGGGGGCTGATTCTCAGCTTCCTCTCCAGTACTCTTCCAAGTAGAGAGAGAATCACCTATCTGCCCCCTTGCCTGTGGAGTTCTGAACCCCTGCTGCCTTTCCCTGCTCTCTGTGCACAGTGGAGAGTGAGTGGAGCCTGGGGTTCAGGCCCAGGTTGGGTTCACCCAGTCTCACCAGGCTGGACAGGGACTGACCACTTCGCACCCAGCTCAGAGTCAGGACTTGAAATCTGCGTCCAAGAGCTAGAGCTTGTTAGGGAGTGGGAGCAGGATGATGTGGGAGTCCTGTGGAGTTCAGTCTCCATGCTCCTGAACTCTTCCAGTAGGCTGGAGGCCCCAAGGCGGGGGCAGGGGCAGGAGCAGGGTGGGGATTGGGTTTGGGTGGGGTGACAGCATCTGCCCTTGAGGCATGCAGCAATGGGGAACCACAGGAACTGGACTGGGCCACTTGTCCAGCTGCCAGCTGGCTTCTCTTTCCAGCTAAGGCCACGTCTGGGAGACCCTGTGGTCAGGATCCAGAGCACAGTGGGGTCCAGCAAGGCCAGCAGGCAGAGGAAACTGGTATGGAGTGGAGCAGGGCTGTTCCCCTTCCTCCCATCCAAGTACTAACCAGGCCCGACCCTGCTTAGCTTCCGAGATCGGGTGCGTTCAGGGTAGTATGGCTGTAGACAACAACTAGCTGTTCCCCTTCCTTTTCTCCCCTCCTGCCCTTTGGCCAGCTGGGTCCTGCCCATGCTCTGTCCCCTAGGGCAGTGGATTTTAAGGAGGCTTGGCCCCTCCCTGCCAGCCTGCCTGCCTCCATCAGCCTGCCCCGCATCTCCCCTGGGGGCCCTGTGTTCGGCTGGACTCTGGCTGGCCCTGCAGAGGTTAAGGCCCACTTTGGTCCAGGAGTTCCTCTTACCTCCCATTTCAGATGCTCCTTCTCTCGATTTCCAGGCTACCCTGAATCCCCCTCCTCAGCCGGTTGTTCCTGGCTGTCCCGGGGTTGGTCTCCCCTGCCTGCAGCTGCACTTGGTACAGCCCATGCCGGCCCCTTGGCCGTCCTGGGGGACTGGTTGAAGCTTCAGTGTACCAACAGGCAGGCCAGGGGCACGGGGCTGCTGGCCAGACTGCCTGGACTGCAGGTAGGGTCAGGCAGGGAGCAGAGTAAGCAGGGGGTGGATTCTGAATCTGGGACAAGGCACCTCCCTCTTCCCTTTGTCCAGTCTGAGGACCAGACCTGGAGGACTGGGAAATGGGCCCAGGAGACTTTAATGCAAGTTACCTGGGCACAGCCTCTAGTTTGTTCTTAAGCAAACTGGAGGGAAAGGAAGGTGCTGGAAGGAGAGCTGGGGATGGGGTGGGGGTTAAGGTGGGGTGTATAGAGCTTCCTCCTAGGGACCTGCGGCTGCTGAGCCCAGGGAAGGGGGTCACTTGGGGTGAACAGGGAGCTTGAGCAGCCCCTCAAGGAGGCAGGTTCGAGGCCCCTAGTGTGATGAGCCTGCTGGTGGCGCAGATGATGGGTTCTGGCCTTGATGGAGAAGGGCTGTGGCTTGAGTTCCTCCCTTCCCCAGGGACCCTCCTGGGGCCTCTGGCCCAGATCCTGGGTCTTCTGAGTGGCACTCACTTGTTTGTGGCAGCTCCCTTTGGAGGAGCAGCCAGCAGTGGGAGGTACAGGCTGGGCTGGCTGCATCTTGGCAGCCCTGTGGTGTCCTAGGGAGGAGGCAGGGCTCCCCTACCAACCAAGTCATCTGTTGCCTATCCCTTGAGGGCTGCTCCCCAGGTTGGCATGGCCGTGCTCTGCCCCCCTGGGGGGAAGCACTGCTAATCCAGAGCAGCTGTGAGCTGGGTCAGCGAGGGCCCTCTGGTGCAAAGCCCTGGCCCTTAGGGAGTGCTGCTGTGTGTCCCTGTGTATGTGCGTCTGGATGTTTTTGCATGTGTGTTGGCCTGCGTGTGCATCTGTGCCTAAATTCTCAGGTCTGTCCTTTGGTAGTGAATGAATCTGTTTGTTGTGTCTTATAGGCTCAGGTGCTCCCCCTCACTGAGTGCGGCTTAGGAAGCCACAGGGACTGGTTCCTTGGCCTCCCTCAGCCTCTGTGGAGGAATGGCCCACTTCTGGCACTGGCCTGGGATGGGCAGGAGCTGGGGGTCTCTGGGGGCCACTCAGGCCCTGCCCCTGTACCCCATGAACCCTTGGCATCCCTGTCTCTACAGAGGCTCGGGGTAGTCTGGGGGCGCCTCCGCTGCAGTCAGCTCGCTCCCTGCCGGGCCCTGCCCCCTGCCTTAAGCACTTCCCGCTGGACCTGCGCACATCCATGGATGGCAAATGCAAGGAGATCGCCGAGGTATCCGCCACTCCTGTGTCCCTCGCTCCCCCGCCCCTGTGCCTCAGCCTGTGCTTGCTCTCCCTCCTTCCCTCCCTGGTCCTTGGCCTCTCCCAGGTGCCCTGTGTCCCTGCAGGGCTGAGGGGTGCTGACCAGGTCTGCTCTCCCAGGAACTGTTCACCCGCTCGCTGGCTGAGAGCGAGCTCCGCAGCGCCCCCTACGAGTTCCCGGAGGAGAGCCCCATTGAGCAGCTGGAGGAGCGACGGCAGAGGCTGGAGCGCCAGATCAGCCAGGATGTCAAGTGAGCCCCCTCCCTCTCCGCCCCCTGCCCCCCCCGCCCTGCCTTCCCCATGCCCTGGCTCTCTCTGAGGTGCTCAGGAAGCTGTGTTGGGATCAGTTCTGTTTTCCTGCACTCTTGGGACTCAGGCTGCCAGACCTCCAGGTCAGGTTTGAGCCTGGATGACATGGTGGGAGTTAGCATAGGTCTCTGCAATTCTGCCTGCAGAATGTGCTGGGACAACAGGTTTGCAGCAACCAGCACCATGTGGGCCCCTCCCTGGCCATCTCTGATCTCTCCTCTCCTTATCCTCAAGGCTGGAGCCGGACATCCTGCTTCGAGCCAAGCAAGATTTCCTGAAAACGGACAGTGACTCAGACCTGCAGTGAGGAGGGCTAAGGGGCATGGGAGGGGGCCGCTCCGCAGCTGACACCCGCTATGGTGGTGGCCCCTGGCTCCCCCACTGACACCACTGCCCGCCCTTCCCTCTAGGCTCTACAAGGAGCAGAGTGAGGGGCAGGGTGACCGGGGCCTGCGGGAGCGTGATGTGATGCTGGAGCGGGAATTTCAGCGGGTCACCATTTCTGGGGAGGAAAAGTGTGGGGTGAGTTACAGGCCAGGGTACCTGGGAGGCCGAGGGTGGGGGTAGTGTAGAGGCTGACCAGGAGCCACTGGGTATTCTCTGGAGTGATAGAGGTATTCATTCACCCTGTGGTGGGAAGGGTCGGGCCCTGCGGGGGGTGGGCAGAGCATGAGGTCCGGTGTAAGGCTTTGGGGAAAGTAGGGGAGCTGTGAGTGAGCTGGTGTGGTGGGCTCCAGGTGCCATTCACAGACCTGCTGGATGCAGCCAAGAGTGTGGTGCGGGCGCTCTTCATCAGGGAGAAGTACATGGCGCTGTCACTGCAGAGCTTCTGCCCCACCACCCGCCGCTACTTGCAGCAGCTCGCCGAGAAGCCCCTGGAGACGCGCACCTACGAGCAGGGCCCCGATACCCCTGTTTCTGCTGGTGGGACCCCTGTCCTTGCCTCCTACCACCCCATGTGCCCTGTTCTGGGCTTCCCTGAGCCAAGAGTCCCGTGCAGCTGGCTCAGCCCTGCCTGCTTCTGACACCCAGGCCAGGCTCCCGTAGTCATCCTGGGGGATTGGGAGTAGGGGGGCTGTTCTGCTGTGGCCTTCGCTCTCCTGCACCCTTGACAGGGCCCTCTGGGCTGGGGGGCTGGTGACCTGAGGGATCCTGGCCCTGATGCTGCCCTTTCCCCACCTGCAGATGCCCCCGTGCACCCTCCTGCTCTGGAGCAGCATCCCTATGAGCGCTGTGAGCCCAGCACCATGCCTGGCGACCTGGGCTTAGGCCTGCGCATGGTGCGTGGCGTGGTTCATGTCTATACCCGCAAGGATCCAGATGAGCAGTAAGAAGGGCAGGCAGGATGCTGTGGTGGGGGAATGGTGCTGGTTGTGGGAACTGTACAGATTTGGGAGGGATCCCGGGGCCTGACTGGCTTCTCTTAACCCAAGTTACCCTTGTATGCCAGTTGCCCAGAGGTGGAGCTGCCCTACCCTGACCTGCAGGAGTTTGTCGCTGATGTCAACGTGTTAATGGCCCTGATCATCAATGGCCCCATGTGAGTCCCTCCCCCTTACAGACTGCCCCCAGCCCCGGTCCTCAAGGCCCTGGTTCCGCCCACCCCTGAGCCCCACACATGTGCCTCAGTCTGTAGCCCTCTTGGCAGCCCCTCCCCTGGGGCTCTGCTGCCTGGGGTTCAGAGCTGCAGTCCTTGCCTTGTTCTCTGGTCCAGCAAGTCATTCTGCTACCGCCGGCTGCAGTACCTGAGCTCCAAGTTCCAGATGCATGTGCTACTCAATGAGATGAAGGAGCTGGCCGCCCAGAAGAAAGTGCCACATCGTGATTTCTACAACATCCGCAAGGTGGGCCCCCTCCCTGCCGCCTGCCCCTCCGTGCAGCCTCCTTGTCCAGGGTTGAGGACCCCCCATGCAGCATCTCATGGGGACAGTCCTCCTGCATCCTCTGGCTGTGCTCCATGCCTTCCTGGCCTTTGGTGGACCCAGTGGTTTCTCTTCCCTCCTTCCCCAGGTGGACACACACATCCATGCCTCATCCTGCATGAACCAGAAGCACCTGCTACGTTTCATCAAGCGGGCAATGAAGCGGCACCTGGAGGAGATCGTGCACGTGGAGCAGGGCCGCGAGCAGACGCTGCGGGAGGTCTTCGAGAGCATGAACCTCACGGCCTACGACCTGAGCGTGGACACGCTCGATGTTCACGCGGTGGGTCCCAGGGCGGGCTGACCTGAGGGGCTGGATTAGTGTGTTGGGCTGGGCTGGGGGCAGAGAGATGTGAGTGTCAGAGCCTGCCCCCTCTCTCCTTTAGGACCGGAATACGTTCCATCGCTTTGACAAGTTCAATGCCAAGTACAATCCCATTGGGGAGTCTGTCCTCCGAGAGATTTTTATCAAGACTGACAACAGGGTGTCTGGGAAGTATTTTGCTCATATCATCAAGGTAAGGAGAGGACAGGCCCCGGTGCTGAGCTGGGAGTCTGGTGGGTACATCGGGTGCTCAGACCGGGGAGCTGGAGGTGACCTGCCACTCCACACGCGTTTAGGAGGTGATGTCGGACCTGGAGGAGAGCAAATACCAGAACGCAGAGCTGCGGCTCTCCATCTACGGGCGCTCACGAGACGAGTGGGACAAGCTGGCACGGTGGGCCGTAATGCACCGCGTGCACTCCCCCAATGTGCGCTGGCTCGTGCAGGTGCCCCGCCTCTTGTGAGTGTCCAGGACTGGGAGGGCTCGTGGGGACCACCATGATCCAGGCCCAGGAGCTGCCTCCTGCCCTCCAGGCCTGGCTGGGCCTCCCCGTCCTAGCCTCGCTCATTTGAGCATGAGGGAAGGAGCCTCGGAGTGGCTTACCCCCCACCCCAAGCTGTCCCCAAGTGGGGAGATCACTCCTGTGTGATGCAGACGGGCTTCTGCGCCCTCTGATGGGGCTCTGACCCTCACTGGCACTGGCTCACACACACCTGTGCGCCATATCTTGTTGCAGTGATGTCTACCGGACCAAGGGCCAGCTGGCCAACTTCCAGGAGATGCTGGAAAACATCTTCCTGCCGTTGTTTGAGGCCACAGTGCACCCAGCAAGCCACCCAGAGCTGCACCTCTTCTTGGAGCACGTGAGTGGCTGGCACCGGGAGTGGTGCTATGTGTGGGGTGGACAGCCAGCCTTGGGCCCTGGCATGGAGCTGGACCTGACCATGCGATCCTGTGCCAGGTGGATGGTTTTGACAGCGTGGATGACGAGTCCAAGCCTGAGAATCACGTCTTTAACATGGAAAGCCCCCTCCCTGAGGCCTGGACGGAGGAGGACAACCCGCCGTATGCCTACTACCTGTACTACACCTTCGCCAACATGGCCACCTTGAACCACCTGCGCAGGTGCTTGCACTGTCTGGTGCTGAGCCTCAGCTTGCCATGCATGCATGCTCACTCATTCCTGATAGACCTTGACACCAGAGTCCTGACCCACATGTGGTCCCCTGTCCTCATCCTAGATGGGCTTCTTCTCTGTCCTTGGGGCTCCACCCCTCATCCCAGGTCCCCAGTCACTGGTGGGAGAGCATGCGTGTGCTGGGGCAGAGGCAGCGGCAAGGTTGTGGGCGGCTTAGGGGCTCAGGGGAGCCCAGAGCTGACCCTGTGCTTCATGCTCTCCAGGCAGCGGGGCTTCCACACGTTTGTGCTGAGGCCGCACTGCGGGGAGGCCGGGCCCATCCACCACCTGGTGTCAGCCTTCATGCTGGCCGAGAACATCTCCCACGGGCTGCTTCTGCGCAAGGTCAGGGCCTGCACCTCCCATCCCGTGCAGCTGCTTGCCTTCCAGCCCAGAGCTGGGGCGTCTCCTCCCCAGGACAATGAGTGTGCTTCCTACCCACCACCCCAGCTCCTCGGCTCCTGGCAGTCACTCGCCCTTTGCACACTGGACTCAGCCTGGACTCCCTCCCTTCCCTGCCTTCATCCTGGCTCCCAGCATCACCCACGGGCTGCCTGACAAGGGTCCCTCCTTCCCGCCTGCCCAGGCCCCTGTCCTGCAGTACCTGTACTACTTGGCGCAGATTGGCATCGCCATGTCCCCACTCAGCAACAACAGCCTCTTCCTTAGCTACCATCGGAACCCACTGCCTGAGTACCTGTCCCGTGGCCTCATGGTCTCACTGTCCACAGACGACCCACTGCAGTTCCACTTTACTAAGGTCAGAGCCAGTAGGCAGCCTCCTGGGGCTCTATGGGTTGCTGCCATCCCACCCCTGTAGGTGGAATGTGGCTGGCCACAAAGCAAGCCCCCAGGGGAGGGAGAGAGGGTGGGCTGGCGGGGCCAGGGCCTGCCCCTGTTCTGGTCTCAGGGATCCTGGCCTCTGCAGGAGCCGCTGATGGAAGAGTACAGCATTGCCACACAGGTGTGGAAGCTGAGCTCCTGTGACATGTGTGAGCTGGCCCGCAACAGCGTGCTCATGAGTGGCTTCTCCCACAAGGTAGGCATCCTCCCGCATGCACCTTCACATGGCCTCTACATTGTGGGGGGCAGGGAGAGGGGGTACCCAGGAATTGGTTTGGTGGGCTGTTTGGTCCTGTGACCACCCCCTTCCTACCCCCAACACCTCCTGCAGGTAAAGAGCCACTGGCTGGGCCCCAACTACACCAAGGAGGGTCCTGAGGGCAATGACATCCGGCGCACCAACGTGCCAGACATCCGTGTGGGGTACCGCTACGAGACTCTGTGCCAGGAGCTGGCGCTCATCACGCAGGCCGTCCAGAGTGAGATGCTGGAGACCATCCCGGAGGAGGCGGGTGTCGCCATGAGCCCAGGGCCTCAGTGAGCCGACCCTGAGTGGAGCCTGATCCATCCCAGCCCTATGGCCACCTGCTGTTCTCAGACCCTCCTATTCTGCCACAGTTGCTGCATGTCTCTGTTTTGTTTCTGTCTCGCATGTCTCTGACCAGTTCTGTCCCTGGGCCACCCCACCGAGAGCTGTGCCTGGGAGCCTGCTGTGCCATCATTGTGGTCTCAGGTGGCTTTGTCGGTGGCTTTGGCCTGTCGGAGTCTACGGTGTCCACAGGGACTTGTGAACATTGTGGGGGCGGGGTTGCTCCCTTTAGCCTTTGGGGTCCAGCCTGGACAAATCTGAGCTCGGGCCCCTGTCCTGTGTATATGGCAGAGGGGCGATCAGATGGGCCTGTGCCCCCATGCCAGGCTCAAGGCTCGGTGCCAGTCCTGGACCTCCTGGTCTGTGAGGATGCATTGGCCTGGAAGTGTAGGACCACACCGCTGCAGAGCCACTGTCTTTTCCGTCCACTCCCCGCCTGCTCCACTTGTGGTGTCAGCTCCTCGTTTCTCTGTGTGAGGGGGTGGTTGCTCCGGGCTGTCCCGGGGGCTCCTGCAGCTGGAAGGGGGCCGAATCTGCCATCAGCCCTGGGAGGTGGGGAGCCCCAGGGTGACGCCCAGAGCTCTGCCCACACCTGGATTCCAGCCAGCCTCCTTGTGCAGGGTTCTGGCCTGAAGTGTTCGCCGTGAGATACAGTATTTTGTACGAGCCTTCTTTCCTAGTGCATGAGAAATAAAAAATATTTAAGTATTGGGAAGGTGAAGTCTGTTAGAGGAGGTGGCCTAAGGTTGGGGGTCTGGGGTGCAGCACAGTCAGTGGGAAGGGGGGAGGAGGGGAGGGGTCAGGGTGGTGTTTGTTCTGCACGTGCTGCCTGATAAGGAAAAGCCTCTAGGCCCTCACTGCCAGCTGTCCTGCTGGGGGAACCCCTGGGGCCGCGGGTGTGGTATTTAGTGCCAGGAACTGGCTCTTTTCAGCTTGTCTCCTGGGCCGGCTGGGTGGATGTGAGGGCACATACCTGGAGTTGAGTCATGGGGAGCTGGTTTGGAATGCCCTCTCCAGGCTTGTCCCCTCAGTGGGCAGGCCGTGTGGCACATCCTGTTGCAAGGATCTGGAGTGGGCCTGCCTGTTCTGAGTCCAGCCTGAACCTGCCCAGCTTCTGACTTGGCGTTAACTGCACCATGTCCCCTGTGCCTGCTGGGCACAGAGGTGTCTGGAGGCTGCTGTCTAGAGGGAGATAGGCAGGGCCCAGGCCCTGTCTCGCTGACAAGGAGCTTGCCATCGCTATTCCTGCTGATGCCAGGGAGGAGGCAGCTGCTTTCGTAGCAGTCAGTCTGAGAATGTCCTGGGCTGGCTCTGGGCTGCCTCAGCAGGTGCCCTAGGTGCGCTGGGCAGAGCTCTCAGCTCCCTACCTAGGGGCCATGCATCCTGGCTTCAACTCTGGGCCCTTCCGTTTCCAGATCTCCTTTGCCAGCAAGTCTAGCCATTTGCTTATCAGGACTCTGGTGTCCGGGGCTGCCCCCAACACATGCTGATCCCTGTTTGCCCAAGGAATGATGACTTCGTGGTGATGAGAGTTGAATTCAGGGAGGCCAGTTTCCTGATGCTCATGAGCCATATGTTTGCTTTGGCTGAAACAAGAAGGTGGAATTAGAAAGTTGTCCAGGACTGGCACTGTGGTATAGTGGGTTAAGCCACTGTCATCTCATACGAGTACAAGTCCCAGCAGCTCCATTTTTGATCCAACGCCAGGTTTTTGTGCCCCTGTACTCATGTGGGAGACCCAGAAGCAGCTCTGAGTTCCAAGTTTCAGCCTCGCATAACATTGACTATTTATTTCAACCATTCGCTGAGTGAACCAGCAGGTGGAAGACCACTCTCTGTGTCCCTCTCTTTATAGTTCTGCCTTTCAAATAAATAGATTTTTTTTCAAGATTTATTTTTTGCTTATTTATATTGTTGCAAAGGCAATATACAGAGGAGAGACAGAAAGATCTTCCATCTGCTGACTCATTCCCAAGTGGCCACAACGGAGCAGAGCTGATCTGAAGCCAGGAGCTTCTGGGTCTCCCACACAGGTACAGGATCCCATGGCCTTGGGCCATCCTCCACTGCTTTCCCAGGCAGGGAGCTGGATGGGAAGTGGAACAGCCAGGACACCAACTCATGCTCATGGAATCCTGGTAGATATAAGGCAAAGATTTAGCTACTAGTCTATTGTCCTAGGCCCTCAAATAAATCTTAAAAGATCTTTGTTTTAGAGGTTCCCTTAAAGGCATGACCGACCTGCTTTGCGGGCCCTCAGGATTCCTTGTTTGCTTATTGAATGTGTTGTGTAACAGATCTTTTATTACACTTTCATGTCCTCTGTTTTTCCCAGTGTGGAAGCCCAGGACCTGTTAGTTGGTACTCAGCTTTCTCACAGTTTTTCTCAGAACAAATTGTGGAAACATATATACATACATTTATTGATTAAAGATTTATTTTTACTGGAAAGTCAGATATACAGAGAGAAGGAGAGACAGAGAGGAAGATCTTCCAACCACTGATTCACTCCCCAAGTGACTGCCACGGCCGGAGCTGAGCTGATCTGAAGCCAGGAGCCTGGAGCCTCTTCGGGCTCTCCCTTGTGAGTGCAGGGTCCCAAGGCTTCAGGCCGACCTCAACTGCTTTCCCAGGCCACAAGCAGGGAGCTGGATGGGAAGTGGGGCTACCAGGATTAGAACTGGTGCCAATATGGGATCCTGGTGCGTGCAGGGCGATAGGAAAGAATTAAAAAAGAATGGTATTGTTGAGATCCTAGTTGTGTTGCCCATTTAGAGTTACTTTAACATGTCTTTGTATATTTCATTAAAGACTTGAAAATGTAGATCTTAATTACCGTGTGCTGTCCCATGGTACGTGTCACCATGATCCCCCATCGCAGCTCTCCCTGAATGTCATGGCTAACTGCCTCGTTGTGGCTCTGGTTCCGTCCCTTTCTGGCTTTGTGACCCAGGGCTTCGGGCTTTCCCCTCTGAGCCTCCATAACTTCATAGGTAGTGTGGGTTCAGAGTGTCCATTTCGTTAGTGATTGCTTTGGGGTCAGTCAGTCACGATATAAAGCACAAAACAAGCACTAGGTAAGTAGCAGCTACCTTATTTATTTTTTTTTAAAGAAAACATTTATTATTGGGCCCAGCGGCGTGGCCTAGTGGCTAAAGTCCTCACCTTGAATGCACCAGGATCCCATATGGGCACCGGTTCTAATCCCGGCAGCTCCACTTCCCATCCAGCTCCCTGCTTGTGGCCTGGGAAAGCAGTCGAGGACGGCCCAAAGCCTTGGGACCCTGCACTCTTGTGGGAGACCTGGAAGAAGTTCCTGGCTCCTGGCTTTGGATTGGCATAGCATTGGCCATTGAGGTCACTTGGGGAGTGAATCATCGGACAGAAGATCTTTCTCACTGTCTCTCCTCCTCTCTGTATATCTGACTTTCCAATAAAAATAAACAAATCTTTCAAAAAAATTTAAAAAATAAAACTAAAAAAAAACCAAGAAAAAATAAATAAAACGTTTATTTTTATTGGAAAGTCTAATTTAGCTGTTGGCTGCTGGTGGGTCCCAGGCCGGGGTGTCGCCAGGCTCGGATCCCTGATTCCAGCCGTCGCGTGCATGTGGTGAGCAATCTCTGGGCCTGCCTGGGCTCCAAGGGCTGCTCCCTTCAGGGTGAGTACACTGAGGGAGGAAGTCACGGGGGCCTGGGCAGGCCTGGGGCCCTCTTGCTGCCATCATTGGACAGGGGATGGGATTGGGGAGGGGCATGAGCTTGGGGCTTTGGTTCTTTGAATCACTGCTTTTGTAGCCCCACGTTGAACCCACTGTGCTCCTGCGATGTGAATCCTAAAGATTCCCAACGACAGAGTAACTTTTCCTTTGAAGAACTTGTAATCACTGAACAATGCTGACCACCGAACACCAGTCCATGCAAAACCTAAGACTCGGGGCTTGTCTAGCAGGATCATATCCTATTACCTGACATGATGGTGGGTCAGGAGATGGGTCACATTAGGCAGGGCCACGACATTAACCAGCACGCCAGAGAACCATATCCGGGGGTAGATTCTGTGGGGGATGTGTGGGCCAAACCCTGTGGAAATTCTAGCCCCACAGTTAGTTCAAGAGATGGAGTGGTGATGGACTAAGCTAGGTGTGACCAAGGAGCCTGCCATCAATCACAGGTTAAGGAACCGACAACAGTCTGGACTGGTCAAGGCAGCAGCACCCGAATGTGCATCCTGAATAGGGTGTGGGGTGGGCCGGGCTGCAACATTCACCAGCTCATACAAGGCCAAATGGAAGGCCAGACTATGCTGGGCACTGGCCTAAAACCCAATGGCATGTATGAGAACTGGGTCTGGGAGTGGATCAAGTGGAGGAACTTGGGAAACTCCCCTGGCGAGTCATAGCTCCCGCTGGTGAACATGTGGTCCAGACCTGGGGGTTGGACAAGCTGGGCAAAGTAGCTCCAACGGCTGGCCAGTGTGTGAATTGGTAATGGGATGTGGTGTACCAGGCAAGACTGAGCAAACCTTAGCCCATAAGTAAAATTAGAAACCAGGATGGAACACATGCCGAGCTAGGCTTCTGCACCTACTGGTCTGCGTGAGCCAGGGACACTAAGCCACAGTGTCTAAGGCAGGGGTCAGGACAGGTGAGGGGCTGTGCCAAGCTGAGTCAGAGCAACCACTGGCATGCACGTGATCTATGGCTGGGAACAGGCCCAGTTGGGGAGCTAAGGGGACACCCCAGCTGGGTTGAGGTTCCCACCAAGGGGCGCATGGGCTGGAATGGGGGCTGCATTCTGATCAGGATATGGTTGTAGTCTCCCTTGGCACAAGTGTGGACTGGGACTGGATGCACCAAGCCTGGCCAGACTCCAACACCTCCTGGTGTCCTGGAGGACCAGGGTAGATGTGGGATGGACTAGGCTAGATCTCAACCCCTACTGAGCCATGTGTGAATGTATGTGGGTATGGACCAGCTGTGGCTGGGCTGAAACATCCAACCCCAAGAACCAGATTGGGTTGAAGGCCAGTCAAGAAAAGCCACTGTTCCTGCTAGGACAGGAGGTGACTTGAGTAGGGCTGGCCCATGGACCCACTGGTATGTGCAAAATCTGGCATTGGGAGAGGTTCTGATGGAGGAGCCTGGACAACTCCTCTGGCAGGACACAGACCCTGCAGGTAAGCACAAGAAGCATGAAAGGAAACAGCCCAGAACAGGCCATGGAAAGTTTCCCACTGGCATACATTTGGCACAGGTTGGGGGCAGACCAGGCTGACCAGTTCACATCACCCGCTGGCAAATCCGAGCACAGGAACAGAGTGTGGGTCGAGCCAGGTTCGGTCGTGACAAAAACCAGTGCACAATACGGAATGCCAAGGTGAGGTTACCTGTACCAGATGTGACCGCAGCGCCCAACAGCACATGTGAGAACCAGGAAGGGAGGGGGTGGAGCCGGCAGGGGGAATATGGGGGAGGGGTTCCCTTGCTGGACAGCTACTCCCACTGGAGAGCGTGAGCTGGGATGAGGGGAGACCAGACTAGGCAAGGCTATAACACTTGTGTGCCTCATGTGGATTAGATCAGGGAAAAGCCAGGCTGGGCTGATTGTTCCTACTGGTGCAAACAAAATTAGAGTGGGTGAGGGTTGTTTGGGCTTAGCCGCAGCATCAGCTGGCAGAAGCTGGCACTGGGGGCTAATTCTGTCAAGTTAAACCACAGAACCACCTGGAGAATGCATAATCCTGGAGTGGGAGTAGCCTAGAAGGGATATAGTGGGCTCCTCCCTCTTGGGGTACCACTCCCACCGAAGGGCTTGAAAACCAGGACAGGGGCTGAGGTGGCTAGACAGAAAGGCACCCAACAACATCTGCAAAGGCTGGATAGTTGAGCTGGTTAGATGGAAATAAGCTTTAATATCCGTTGACATATATGAGAGCCGAATGGGGTGTGGGACAGACTGGACTAGTCTGCTACACATACTGGCAAACCAGGGTGGGGGGTGGTCCTGGGTGGGGTTATTGTGAGTTGCTCTGACTAGGCTGCAGCTCCTACTGGTTTATGTGAGGGCTGAATGTCTTCTGGGCAGAACCAGCCTGGACTGCAATACCCATTGGTTCCAGTGGAAGACAGGGCTGGAAACAGAATCAACCCAGCAACTGCAACCACCAGCTGATCAGGGCCATGGACTGAGCCAGGCCCTGTACTTGCTAGCACATACAAGAATCTGGTTTGAGAACACCTCAGACAAAGTTTCTTTGGAGATCTCCCCAATCAAACTGCCGGACTCAGAACCCTAACCATGAAAAGACAGAGGACAGAACAGGTCAATCAACAACCTCAGCTATATGTTGGCAGTGAAAAACTGGGCAAACGGAGACTCTAAGATAGACTGTTAATCAGTGGATTCTTCAAAGACCTCATCATGCTTGGAGTGGCAAGATTGGCAGCAATTCATAACTGGTGAACTATCAAAACCACTTGAGCAAGACCCTTGGAGCATGCCCCACATCAGGGACCTGGGGTGGGTGGGAGACTGGGTGGGGCTTCTCCCTTAAAATCCCCCTTTACCTCAGATATATGAAGGAAACAATATGGAAATAATAGTCTTACCCATTTTCCTGTAGCCCTTGAACCTTTTTACCCTAATTAACTATGTAAAGACTGTCAAAAATATAATAAAAATATGGGAAAAAAAGAAAGTCAGATTTACAGATAGGAGAGTCAGAAAGATCTTTCATCCACCGGTTCTTTCTCCAAGTGACCACAACGGCCAGAGCTGAGCCGATCTGAAGCCAGGAGCTTCTGCATCTCCCACACGGCTGTGGGGTCTCAAGGCTTTGGGCCGTCCTGCACTGCTTTCTCAGGGCACAAGCAGGGAGCTGGATGGGAAGTGGAGCAGCCTGGATGCAAACCGGTGCCCATATGGGATCCCGGCATGTGCAAGGCGAGGATTTAGCCACCGAGGTATCATGCCAAGTCCGGCAGCCACCCTAGTTTCTACTTGTTCTTACTAATTTGAAAGAAATAGGGAAACGTCTGTCTGCGGTGTCCCTGGGGCTGGGGGAGGCGCGGGAGGAGCCTGGAACTCAGTTGGGGTCTCCCACGTGGCTGGCAGTAATGTAGTGCTTCAGCTTCTGCTGCCTTCGGGGTGCGCCTCAGCAGGAGGCTGGCGTCAGAAGTGAAACACAGGCACCCGAGACGGCTGGGGCTGTTGCCTCCTGTTATCTTTGAGGCTTTGAAGATTCATCCCTTAGGTGCCAGCAAGTAAGACATGGGGAGCAGGTCAAAATTTTCTGACTGCACTTGACAGCTGTGAACCCCAGGCTTCCCTGGTCCTCTGCCCTGCCCCACCTCCCGGTGAGTCCTGCCCCCTTCCCACTTCCAGGACCCCGTCATGGTCCCCGAGGTACCAGCCCAGGAGGTTTGTGCATGTAGATGCATTTGAAGCAGGCGCCACCTTGCCTTAGCTCTGGAACCAGGGGACAGGGCCTTTGTCTCCTACATGAAGGGGGCAGGGAACTGGGGTGGTGGCAAAGGGAACTAACAAATTAATTTTACCTTAAAAGCGCTCAAACAGTGACCCAACATTGTGGCACATCAGACTAAGCCACTGCCTGCAGATGCCAGCATCCTATATGGGGCACTGATTGGAGTCCTAGCTGTTCCGCTTCCAATCCAGCTCCCTGCTAAAGCACCTGGGATACTCAGTGGGGGACGGTCCATGTACCTGGGCTCCTGCGCCCACGAAGGTGACCAGAATGAGACTCTTGGCTCTTGGCTTCAGCCTAGCCTGGTCTGAGCCAGTGTGGCCATCTGAGGAGTGAACCAGCAGATGGAAGATTTTCTCTTTCAAAAACAGAAAAGCAGGTTTATAGAGAGGAGATATGGAAAGAAAGATTTTTCATCCACTGGTTCACTCTCCAAGTGGCAGCAGCAGCCGGAGCTAAGCTGATCCTAGGCCAGGAGTCTGGAACTTATTCTGGATCTCCCACACCCGTGCAGGCTCCCAAGGCTTTGGGCTGTCCTCCATTGCTTTCCCAGGCCACAAGCAGGGAGCTGGATGGAAAGTAGAGCAGCCAGGACATGAACCGGCTGCCCATATGGGATCCCAGCAGACACCAAGGCAAGGATTTAGCCACTTGGCTATGACACCAGGCCCTCAAAAATTTTTCTGAAAGATCTCAAGCTGGTGCTGGCAACATTTTTAAGAGATCTCAAAATGGAGAACCATAAAATAGGCAAAAAGACTTGGCTTTGTTCCAGACGTGGGATTGGCCCTGAATGAAATTTGCACTGCTTACTATCCCTTGTCCTTTACAAAATCATGTGGACAGGGCAGAACGGGACCCTCTGCTTGGCCACCTCCCTCCCAGCACTGCCCTGGTTCTTCTCTCCGGCGCCCTCTCCTGGGGAGATTCGAAAGGAGCAGCAGGCGGGGAGCTGGGCCATGCTCTCCCCAGGGTGAAGGGTGGGCCTTGAGACGCTTGATGAGAATGGCTCTGATCTGGATTTCCAAACCCTCCATCCCGCTGTTGGCGTTGCCTCATTTACAACTGACTTCACATGAAAATTCCAACCCAGGTCAAAACATGAATCCCAATAATGCAGTTTTGACAAATCACTCACTTTTCGAAAGGAGAGGAAATTTTCTGGAATTAGGAAGTCCTGAGGGGGGCTCTGCACAGTAGGATGGTTTCAGCAGCTTGACACCCCAGGCTTCTGGGGCAGGGATAAATGAACACTGCTGAGCTCTCGGGGTGGGGGCTATGGGCTCTCCAAGGTGGAGAAAGATGAGGGCGCAGGGGAAAAAGCTGGGAGGAGACGCAAAATATGGAAAAAAAAAAAAACACCCAAAACAAAAAAAAACCCCCTCCCCAAAACCCAACAAAGTGGAAGTCGACGAGTGTTTGACTAAATGCCTGCCGCAAGCAGCATGTCAACTTGCATGTTTTTTTCCAGTGAGTATCCACACAAATGTCATTCTATTTGAAAACAATTTCTAAGTTGGGTTTTTGGCAAGAGTTCCAGAATAGACAGGGTGCTTGAAGAGAAATCCTGGTTGTGGTGAATTAAATGAGTTACTCATATAAGACAAATTGGCAAACACGCTTTTCAGCCAAGAGCTCAGGGGTTCCATTTGCTGAGTGTCGGTGGGCAGGCAGGGGGCACCCCTCCAGGGCTCACTGCTACCCAGATGTCGGTTTTGTGATTCCTGTGTTAAAATCGCTGGCTGGTGGTGCAGCTGTCCCCTCCTCACCGTGAGCTTGCCTTCCGGGCTTGAGTCCTCTCACCTGGAATGTGAAGGTGTCCCACTGACTGCACTGCTGTCATGCCGATTAAATTCTGTAGGGAACACGGACAATCATGAATTTTTACATCAGTAGTTTCTGGGGTTGTGAGCGGAGGACTAGATATACAGAGAGGAGGAGAAACAGACAGGAAGATCTTCCATTTGATGATGCAACTCCCCACGTGGCTGCAACAGTTGGAGCTGAGACAATCTGAAGCCAGTAGCCTCTTCCGGGTCTCCCATGTGGACGCAGGATCCCAAGGCTTTGGGTCATCCTCGACTGCTTTCCCAGGTCACAAGCAGGGAACTGGATGGGAAGTGGGGCTGCTGGGATTAGAACCGGCACCTACATGGGATCCTGGCACTGCACCCACTAAATTTCTTTTAAGAGAAAAATCAGCCACAATACCCCTTTAGCTGTGTACCTTGTGGCTTCCTGCACTGGACACCTGCTGTGGGAGGTGGAATTGTGGCAGAGCGGGTTAAGCTGCCCCCTGAAGTGCTGGCATCCCATATGGGTGTCGGTTTCTGTCCCAGATGCTCCACTTCTCATCCAGCTGCTTGCTTACAATCCGGGAAAATGGTGGGGGATGGTTCAAGTGCCTGGGTCCTCGCACTCACATGGGAGACCGGAAGAAGCGCCTGGATGGCAGCTTTGAACTGATTCAGCTCTGGCCATGTGGCTGTTTGGAGGAGTGAACCAGCACATGGATGATACTCTTTCTGTAGCTCTGACTTTTGAGTAAAATAAACTAAAAATTTCAAAATGACTTATTTTCAGATTTACAGAGAGAAGGAGAGACAAACACCTACCATCTGCTGGTTCACTTCCCAAGTGGCCGTAGCAGTTAGAGCTGAGCCAGGAGACAGGGTCTCCCACGTGGGTGCAGGGTCTCAAGGCTTTGGGCCATCCTCTACTGCCTTCTCAGGCCACAGGCAGGGAGCTGGATGGGAAGTGGAGCTGCCGGGACATGGGCCGGTGTTCATACAGGATCTCAGTGAATGTAAGGTTAGGATTTGGCCCCTAGGTTATAGTGACAGGCCCCAAATAAATAAATCTTAAAATAAAAATTAAAAAAAATAATTTTTAAGAGTCACTACAAGCTCTGGGTCCTAGGACGCCCCCTGGTGGCTGTGTCAGTTCTGACCGCTGCCTATGTCTGGTCCAGCTGCTTGGCTTCAGCCCTTAACAGCTCACTGATATTCACCACATTCCTTTCCCCGAGAACTTCCCTTGCTTAATTTTCCACAGCACTGTGCAGCATCAACTCTTATTATCTTTATTTCTTAGATGGGACTCTCAGGGTGCAGAAACACTAAGTATGTTGACCTGGTCACTTGCCTGGCAGGATAGACTGGCTGCTGCCAAGCCCAGTCCTTCTGCCTTGGCATGCCAGCAGTGCTGGCACAGGGCACTGGCTGCGGAGTCCATGCAGGCTTGGCTCGTGCAAGGCCACGCTCTGTCAGAGCATCTGCATCTTGCCGCGTGTGATACCAGCAGTGCCAGCCAAGAGGCAGCCAGAAACAGGCCTCAGGCTTGTTTTCCACAGATGTATTTATCTGAGAGGCAGAGTTAGAGAAGCTTTGATCTATGGTTCACTTCCCAGATGACGACAGGCCGGGCCAGGCTGAAGCCAGGAGCTTGGAATTCTCCCCCGGGGTTTCTGACATGGGTGGCAGCATCTCAAGCACTTGGGTCATCCTCTGCTACTTTCCCAGACCATAAGCAGAGAGCTGGGTGGAAAGTAGAGCAGCCAGGGCACGAACTGGTGCCCACATGGGACGTTGGAGCTTGGAGGTGGAGGATTAGCCAGTTGAGCCAAAGCACCAGCCCCGGCCTTCAGGTTTTATCAGGGGATGACCAGAGAACCAGGGACGAGTTCCACGGCGCTCCTTTGAACAGCACCCCTCATCACAGGCTGCATTTTCTCTTTGCCCTGCACATGCTGCTTCCTCCGGTAGCATACACCCCTAGGGACGATTCACTAAGCCAGGGTGCACCTCTGGTCCTCTCCTCTTCCCCCAGCTGTGCCCCTGGCACCACTGTGCTCGCTTCTGCCCGTCGTCTCTATCGGTGCCCCTATTGGTCAATGTCCTTGACCCAGTGCCCCCGAACCCCCAGCAGTCCCTCTGGGGCCACCTGTGAGCTGCTGGCTAGGACTACCCTGTTTTCCCAGTCCCCACCTTTCTGACGGCTTCTCTCCAGGGTCTCTCTCAGCATCCCCCCGTTTCCAGCAGCTTGGGGGCTGACTCCTGCTGCAGGCACCAGGCTCACCATGGGGCTTGGCACAATTTCAAGCATCAGGAAAAAGGTTTGCCTCGGGGAGTCGCAGGTGGGCTGTGCTGAGGGTCCATGGTGGGTAGACCTCATCAGGGGCCCACAGGGACTGGGAGGTCCTGGGCAGGAGGCTGCTGGGGGAGTGGCCTTGCATGTCAGATCCCTAAGCTGTTGCTGCATCCAGAAATGCTCAAGTCATAGGAGCAGACTCGCCCTGATCCAGCTCCCGGAAGCTGAGGCGTGGCGCTGGCTAGCCACACAGCAACCTACAGAAGGGCTCTGAACAGCGAGCTTCATGTCAGTCAGAAGTGAGGTTGGTATTGTGATGCAGCGGTTTAAGCTACCACCTGCAATGCCAGCATCCCATACAGCTGCCAGCTTTACTCCTCTCCCTCTTCCCCTCCTCCCTCTCCTCCACTTCCTTCTTCTTCTGTCAGGTGTTTCCTGACTGCGAGGCCCCGTAACCGACGGGGTTAGGCAGTGGTGTTCTTCAGCACGAATCACCGGAGACAGTCTGATCGAGCATGTTCATTTATTATAACACAAACACAAACTCTAGAGTAAGAAAGGGGAAGGCAAGGGGCATCTCCCGAAGGTCTTCCCACCCAGCAGTGACACTGTAATTGGCTAGAAGGCATGTCTATCTCTCTGGACCCTCCAATCATGTCATAGGTCAAGTACAACACTCCGAGCTGGCAGGTAGGTTGCGGGTCATGTATTCCAGGTAATGTGGGCCACACCTGACTTCTCAGAGTTGCTTATCAAGGAAGTCCCAGCACAGCTCATCCAAGGACAGAGAAGAGAGACTGGGGTGCAGCCCACTGCTCTCGCCTGTATGACCAGTGGTCAGGCCAGGTTGAAGTCTCAGTTAGCCAAGACCATTGTCAGGTGGTTTTCCCCCCGGGGACACGGTGTGCTGTGTGCCTATGACCTCCCACATAGGCCAAGCAGGCAGAGATCCAGGGGCCATCTCCCTCCTCCTCCTTCCTTTCTTCCTCTCTTCAAGATTTCTTTATTGGTTAGAATCCTGGCTGTACCACTTCAGATCCAGCTTCCTGCTTATGGACTGGAAAGGCAGTGGAGATGGCTCAAGTCCTTGGGAACTTGCACTCATATGGGAGATCTAGAAGCTCCTGGCTTCGGACCTGCCCACTATGGCTACCTGGGGAATGACCCAGCAGGTGGAACTCCTTGTTTCTTTCTCTGTAACTCTACCTGTAAAATTGGAAAAAAAAAAAAAAAAGATTTTCTGTCTCTGCAGGTAATTGCTGCAAGGTCCTGGGTAAGCAGGGTGTGGGCTGGTCCAGAGCCTCCACTAGCTGCTTGGCAGATAAGCTTTGTGCTGTTCCCATCTTGTCCACAATCTGTTCAAATCTTCCCTCTTCTAAGACTGGCGCCATGGCTCAATAGGCTAAGACTCCACCTACAAGTGCTGGCATCCCATATGGGTGGCAATTTGTAACCCAGCTGCTCCACTTCCCATCCAGCTCACTTGCTTGTGGCCTGGGAAAGAAGTGGAGGATGACTTAAAGCCTCAGGAACCTGAGCCTGTGTGGGAGACCTGGAAGAGGTCCCAGATCCTGGCTTAGGATTGCCTCAGCTCTGGCTGTTGCAGTCATCTGGGGAGTGAACCAGTGGATGGAAGATTTCTCTGTCTCTGTTCTTCTTTCTCTCTGTAACTGCCTTTCACATTAAAGAAATAATAATATGAAAAACCCAAAAACCAAAAGTTTGGATCCAACATTACCATGTTGGATTACATTACAACATTACCTAGTGGCTAAAGTCATCACCTTGCAGGGCAGAGTCCAGCTAAGTCTAAACAATGGCTGTGGCTGGGGGTATCTGTGCCAGCCCAGGTTTCCTGCTGGGGATCCTAGCTATTCATCCACCCTGCTAGGTGGGGGAGGGTCCTGGGCTTGTCTAAGCCTGAGGTCCGAGAATTTCCTCTGTCCACAGCAACCGTGCTGGGGACAGATCTCAGACAGCTCTGGGCATGCCCAGGACCATGGCTCCACCCACCGCTGCCATGTTGGTGGAGGGAGTCCTCATCAGTCTGAGCAGTGGCACTGGTGTCTGGATCCCCCAGCCACGTGACTGTGGCTGGGTACCTGTGCCGGCTCAGGCTTCCTGCTGGGAATCCTAGCTCCCTGTCCACTGCTGCCAAGTGGTGGGTGAATCCTGGGTTTGTGGGCCTGCTGGCTGCCTAGCGGTGAGCTCTGGGATCTTGAGGGTAGAATTACTGCTTAGGGACATCCATGGATAAGGCCACTGTACGTGTAGATGAGGAATGAATTCTGAGGGACCCCCAATGACAGGGCTACTGTACTTGCAGGTAAGCAAGGGGACTGAGACCTGGTAGTTTGGAGGGGAGAGGCCTGGAAATACTTATGGGTCAGACTGATGCACCAGCCCACACGGGAGTCCTAGGTTGGGCTTGTTAGCCTGGAACATGGCTGACAACCACACAACAGTGCACACACAAGCTAAGGCTGGGGACTGTCTGGCAGGGCTGGATTCCAGTACCTGACAATGAGTGTTGTATCAGGGGATGGGTCACATTAGACTGGACCATGACACCAACCAACAAGCAAGAGAACCAGGTCCGGGCGTGGATTCTATGGGGGATATGTGGGCCCAACCCTATGGAACTACAAGTCCTGCTGGTTAGCTTGAGAGTTGGGATGGTGATGGTCGAGCTAGGCATGGCTATGGGACCTACTGATGTCCACCAAACAGGGCAGGTTGAGGCTGGGAACAAACAGAGCAGGTCCAGGCTGCAGCACCTGCATGAGCACTGTAAAACAGGGTGTGTGGTACACAAGCTCATACAAAGGGTGGGACGGATGGGGCAGACCATGTCGGGTAAGGGCCAAGCACTTGCTGGCATGTGTGAGATCTGGGTCTGGGAGTGGCCTGAGCAGGGGAACCTGGGAAACTTCTCTAGTGGGTCATAGTTCCTGCTGATGAGCATGTGGTCCAGGCCTGGGTGTTGGGCAGGCTGGGCAGGGTAGCTCCATCTGTTGGCAAGTGTGTGAGTTGGTTTTGGAAGAAGGCAGACTAGGCAGGGCTGAGCAAACCATAGCCCACTGGAAAGTGCAGAAACCAGGATGGAGTGCAGATCATGCCAGGCTAAGCTATCACATCTATTGGTTTGCATGAGCCAGGGATGAGAGCAGACTGAGCAAGGCCAGGTTGTAGCACCTGCCAGTGAGAGTTGGGACTGGGGGCTGGCTGGGCCAGGCCAGGCTGCAGCATCTGAAGGCAAAGGCCAAGACAGGGGAGGGGCTATGCCAAGCTGGGTCAGAGCAACCACCAGCACGTGTGAGATCTGTGGCTGGGATTAGGCCTATTTGGGAAGCTAAGGGGATACCCTAGTTGGGTTGTGATTCCCACTGGTGAGTGTGGGAGCCAGAGTGGGGGCTGTGGTCTGGGGTGTGCAAGATTGGGCTAGACTTCAGCACCCATTGGAGCTCATGAGAACCAGGATGGGTGTAGGATGGGCTGGGTGTCCCTGCTGAGCCATGCATGAGCTGTGTTTGGGTATGGACCAGACTTGGTTGGACTGTAGTACTTCTTACTCAACAGTAAGAACCGGAATGGGTGAGGACCGGTCAGGAAAGGCCACTGATCCTGCTAAGACAGGAGGTGGAATAAGTAGGGCTGGCCCATGGACCTGCCCGTGTGCACGAGATCTGGTACTGGGAGAAGTTCTGATGGAGGAGCTTGGCAGCTCCTCTGTCTGGACACAGTCCCTGCAGATGAATGCAAGAACCATGAAAGGGAACAGTCCAGACCAGGTCACGTTACGGTATCCACGGACTTACCTTTGGCTAAGGTGTGGGGTGAACCAGGCTGGGCCAGTTCATATTACCTGCTGGCAAACCCGAGAGTTGGTTTGTGAGAATGGGATGTGGGTTATGCCAGGTAGGGCAGCAATACCAGTCAGTTCACACTAGGGCTGGGACTGGGGGCTGGCTGGGCTGACTATGCTGTAGTCCCCACCAGTGTTAACTGGAACTGGGGGTGGACTGGGCCAGACCAAGCTACAGCAAATGCCAGTGTGCGATGGGCCATGGCAGACTGGGCTGCAGCACCCAATCAGCACATGTGAGACCCCAGGGGAGAGTGGGCAAACCTGCTAGGTGGGCTACAGGGAACTCCCCTGCTGGACCACTATTCCCATTGGTGAGCATGAGAGCTGGGATTGGGAGCAGACCAGGCCGGGCAGGGCTACAACACCTGTTGGCCTGCATGTAAGCTGGATCGGGGACAAGCCAGGCTGGGCAGACTGTACCTACTGGTACATGCATAAGCCAGAGTGGGTGAGGGTTGGTTGGGCTTTGCCACAGATGCTGGCATAAGGGAAAAACTCTGTTGAGCTATACTGCAGTCCCACATGGAGAGTACGAGATCTGGGAGTGCGAGAGGACCCAGCAGGGAAACAGTGGGCATCTCCCTCTTGGGTTGCCACTCTGACTGGTGAGAATGAGAACCAGGACTGGGACAGGCATGGCTAGACAGAGAGTGGCACCTGCCAGCACATGTGTGGGCTGGATAGTGGGGCTGGTTGGGTTGAACTAGGCTTCAATGCCCATTGACATGTATGAGAGCTGAATGGGATGTGGGACAGACTGAACCAGTCTGCTACACATACTGGCAAGCACAGGAACCAGGGCAGGAGGTGGGCCTGGTGGGGGTTATTGCGGGTCACTCTGACTAGGCTACAACTCCCACTGGTTTGCGTGGCAACTGAGTGTGTGCTGGAGCTTCTTCCAGACCTATGTGGGTGCAGGGTCCTAAGGATTTGGGCCATCCTCTACCGCTTTTCCAGGCTACAAGCAGGGAGCTGAATGGGAAGTGGAGTAGATGGCAAGTGGAGTAGCTGGGGCACAAACTACACCCATATGGGATTCTGGCACTTGTTAGATAGGATCCAGTCATTGAGCTGTTACACTGGGCCCTTTGTTCTTGAGCTTTTAAGATGAGAGCTGGGGCCCAGTCAGCCCCTTATATGAGGACAGCCTGCCAGTGGCTGCTGCCCGGTGTGGGGGCTGCCTGTTGTCACCTCTTGTCCTGGAACCGAGTGCCTTGCCCACAGACGACGTGGAGTCGATGGCATGTGCATGTGGGAAACACACAGCCACTACCACTACCCTCATGCTGTAGACGCCCAGCCCCCTTTGCTTGTCCAGACCGAGGAGCTCACCGGGAGTGACGGCTCCAGGACCAGCAAGGCGGGGGCGATCTTGACCAGCCCCAGGTTTGGGGAACCACGTTTGGGCTATGGCCTCAAACAACGTGTGGCTCAATGGTGTTTTGCAATAGGCAGCAGTGAGCCGCAGCCCTGGCCAGTGTCCTCCAGCCTGTCATAGAAGCCGGTGAGCTAGTCATGACAGCCCCGGCTGGAGCTGTGTGGCCAAGGGTGCAGTGCTGCTGGGGGCTACTTTCTTATAAATCTCAGCCAGCCCCCTGTGGTTTGGGGTAGGGCCTTGGTCCTGGAGCCTCCTCCTCTGGGGGGACCCTCACCAAGGATTGGATCAGATGAAACACACCCTAGACACAAAGTCTTCTCCACACTGCAGAATCAGAATGAGTCTGCTTTCAGGGAAGATAGAGAAGAATGCTTGGATGGAATGTGAAGACTTCAATGGGATGTGAAAAGCACTAAGAATAAAGGTGAAGTTGATCACTTGTATTAAGAAATTCTGTCTACCAAAAGCCACAGACTCGGATTAGATAAGAAAGGGGTTGTGTCCAGGACAGAAGAAGAACTCCTGTCCTTCAATAAGAAAAATATAAAAACAGAACATCATGTATTACTTTAAAAAAAAGATGTATTTATTTGAAAGGCTGAGTTACAAAGACAGAAAAAGGAGGAGCAGGGGAGAGCTGGATGGAGGGTCTTTCTCTCAGTGATCTGGAGCTGAGCCAATCCGAAGCCAGGAACCAAGAGCTTCTTCTGGGTTTTCCTGTACAGGCTGCCACGGCCTTGGGCCTTTCTCTAGCGCTTTCCCAGGCCATAAACAGGGAGCAGAATGGGAAGTGGAGCAGCTGGGACATGAACTAGTGCCCATATGGGATCCTGGTGCTTGCAAGGTGAGGATTTAGCCATTGAGCCACAGCACCAGGCATTTGTCTTTAATCTTTTTTAAAAATATTTTTATTTTTAATTGAAAGGCAAAGTTACAGAGAATAGACAGAGAGAGATCTTCCATTTTCCAGTTCACTCTGCAAATGGCAACAACAGCTGGAGGTGAGCTTATCCAGAGCCAGGAGCTTCCTTTTGGTTTCTCACAAATGCATAGAGACAGAATGTAGCCTGCTGGGCTCAAGGGAAGAAAGCAGAGCAACTGCTAAGTAGGTATGGGGCTCCTTTGTGGGTGACAAACATTTAAAATGACTCATTTTTTCAGTATATCAATTTCATCTCTGTGAAAAAAAAGTGAGAATAAAAAGCCAGTCACAGAATTAAAAGATAGGTTTATATTGGTGCCAAATGTGTTTGAAATCGTTTCTTTTTATAACGTGCCTTTGCTTTTCATGAATTTGTTGATACCTGCATGTGCATCGATGCGTTTAACACAGACCCCCGTAGAGACTGCTTTCACTACCGGAGGTTAACATACAGATCTCAATGAGGAAATGGTAAAAAATTAAGTCCAATGTGCAACAAGGGTAGTCAAACGTGAGTGCTACTTGCCTGGGGGGTGCTGCAAGAGGAGCGCCACAAATCTCCTTTCTGGCCCTAGGGCATGTGGCTTAAGCCCCTGGGCACAGAACGGGAAAGGCCTCCCCCGGCTGCGTGGGGGCACCTGGTGGCTCGCCCCTTGCCAGTGCAGAGCAGGTGCTGAAGTAGGCACCAGCACGGCCACCAGAGGGCGCTGCTGGCCTTCCTAGAAATCTGCCTCTCCAGGTTACAGGTTACTCCAACCTGCAACCCTCCAGGGTAGCCGTGGAGTGCATGTGCCAGGGTTCTTCAGTCTTCCCACTCTCTGTCCTTAGGAAAAGAACACCCAAAAGGTTTAATATGGGAGATTTTCTTGCAGCCTGATGACGTTTTGTGCCTATGGTGCCCTGCTCTGCAGCCTCCCAGCATCTTCTTTTTGGCATCGTCTCTCTCTGGCCTATGCATTGCCTTGCATCCTTCCTTCTTCCCCACATGTATTTCTGGGGTCTTCGTTTAATACATTGACCCACCTGGGACATCACAAAGTTTATGGAAAAATACACACATGTTGTAAAACAATTGCACAGATTTCAAGCATGCTTGACATCCAAATAAATCCAACTTCTCTGTTTTCCATGTGTGTGCCCTTGTATTCTGGCCTTGTGAAGTTGTGGTTTTTGCTGATGGTGAGTGCCAGGGATACAGAAAACAATTAAGGAGCTGTTCACTGTTTGGTGTGTGAGGATCCCTGGTTCTGAGCCAGGTTTGTCCACCACCAGCTCTCACGGGGCTGGGAAGCCTTCTTGGATTTGGATTTAAAGTTTGCAGCCTTCACTTTTTTTTTTTTTTTTTTAAAGATTTATTTTTATTATTTTTTCATTGGAAAGGCGGATATACAGAGAGGAGAGACAGAGAGGAAGATCTTCCATCCGATGATTCACTCCCCAAGTGAGCGCAACGGGCCGATACTATGCCGATCCGAAGCCAGGAGCCTCTTCCGGGTCTCCCACGCGGGTGCAGGTTCCCAAAGCTTTGGGCCGTCCTCGACTGCTTTCCCAGGCCACAAGCAGGGAGCTGGAAGGGAAGCGGGGCTGCCGGGATTAGAACCGGCGCCCTTATGGGATCCCGGGCGTGCAAGGCGAGGACTTAACCACTTGCGCCACCGCGCCGGGCCCAACTTTTTTTTTAAAAAGATTTATTTATTTTTATTACAAAGTCAGATATACAGAGAGGAGGAGAGACAGAGAGGAAGATCTTCTGTTCGATGATTCACTCCCCAAGTGAGTGCAACGGCTGATGCTATGCTGATCCGAAGCCAGGAGCCAGGAACTTCTTCCAGGTCTCCCACGCGGGTGCAGGGTCCCAAAGCTTTGGGCCGTCCTTGACTGCTTTCCCAGGCCACAAGCAGGGAGCTGGATAGGAAGTGGAGCTGCCGGGATTAAAACCGGTGCCCATATGGGATCCTGGTGCGTTCAAGGTGAGGACTTTAGCTGCTAGGCCACGCCGGGCCCAGCCTTCACTTTTTTTTTAATTCATTTTACTTTTGTTGATGTTTACATAATTGAGAGGGATGCATGCCCATGTGGACCACCAATTGGAGTAGGGAGGGTCGAGGAATGGGAAAAAGTGGACGAGACAATTGCCTGCAATCTCCTGTTTTGTTCTGTTATCTGGGGAAAGTGGAGAGAGAATGGGAGAGGATCGCTCCCAGCAGCCCAACTGCATCAGTGCCTGGGGATGGAGGAAGGCCAACTGATGTCATCCCAGGGCCCCCGAAGTGGAGCATGTTCTGAGGATATCGCTTAAACAGTTTTGACAGTTCTGAGATGCTGTTGATTTTATTCCCCCAAGAATGAGGAAATCCTTCCAAGGTTCATTTGCTGACATAGTCCACTCACCCAGATACTTGTTGGAGAGAGCTGTCCAATTTGTTCTGCCCTCCATGGTACTGGATGTCTTCTGCAGGCCTCAGTGAACTGGTTGCCATGTCCCCCATGAGAATCTGGGTACACCGTCCATTGCACAGGCCTCAGCAACCATGCAGACCCAGTTCCAGCACAGGCACTCCACAGTCAGACCACTATCCTGTGGTCTTCCCTGTAGTTGGAGTTCTGAGTCCAGTGATCCAGTTGCAGGGAAGGGTCTCCAAAGAAACCTCACCAGAGGTGAACCCAACCTGATTCCTGTGTGTGGCAGTCAGTGCAGGGTCAGTCCACCACTCATATCAACCTACATGCACTCTGGTGTTTGGAGTCACCTGGTCAGTTCTGTCGCCAGCCCCATCCCATATGCAAAACAATGGATGTTGATGCCCAGCCTAACCCTGCCCGCCACAAACTCAGCCTCACGTACATCTGTGGGAACTACAGCCTAGTCGGAGTGACCCTCCAGAACCCCTACCAGGCCTGCCCCCAGCCCTGATTCCTGTGCATGCCAGTATGTACAGCAGCCTGGTTCAATCTGTCCCACTCTCATATTCAACTCTCATATACATCAATGGGTGCTGGAGCCTAGCTCAACTCAACCGACCCCACTCTCCAGCCCACACTCATGCCTGTGGGTGCCACCACCTGTCTGGCCCGGTTTGTCCCAGCCCTGGTTCTCATACTCACCATTGGGAGCTGCAGTCCAATGCATGGGCGACAACAGTTTCCCTACTGGGCCCACTCTTTCCCCTGGATCTTGCACTTCCCAGGTGATTCTACAGTCTAGTTTGACAGGACTTGCTCCAACCACAGCACTGGCCGGTTGATGCAATGGCAAAGCCCGGGCAGCCTGAGCTTACTCTGGTTCATGCACGCACCAGTGGGTATGCTTAGCCCAGCCTGGCTCTCCTGGTAACCCAGCTCGTATACAGGTCAATGGACTTTGTAGCCCTGCCCAGCCTGTTCTTTTCCTCAGTCCAGGCTCTCACCTCTCACGCTCAGCAGCAGGAGCAGGGGCCCAGCAGGGAAGCCTCTGCACTTCCCCTGTTGGGCTCGCCCCTCAACCCCTGCCCCCACTGGATCTTACATGTACTGGTGAATGCTGTGGCCTAGACTGGCATGTCTTGCCTCACTTCTGCATTCACCAACAGGTGCTGAAGCCTAGCCCAGCCCAGCTCAGCCAACCCCCAGTCCCAGCCTTAATGTGAACTGGCTGGTTTTATGGCCTAACCTGGCCACTCTTGTACCCTGTCCAGGTTCTCACATCTCACTAGTGGATGCTGTGAACTGGCCCAGTCCAGACTGTCCCCAGACCTGATCCACACTTACGCTGGTGGGTATTGTGATCTGGCCTGGTCTGGGCTGCTCCCAGGTTTGGTTCTTGCATTCACCTGTGGGAACTGCATCCTGACAGAGGAGTTCCCCAAGCTCATCTATCGGGTCTTCTCCCAGTGGCAGATCTTGCACACACAGCTGATTGCTTGGCCCAGCTTGACCTGGCTCACCTGTCCAGGCAGGTACAGCAGCCTTGCCCAACCGACCCACACCCATTCCGGCTCTTAATCATGCCTGGTCTACCCCAGACCAAGCTCTCATAGGGCTCAGCAAGTGCCAAGATCTTGCCTAGCCTGTGTTATATTCACTCTGGTTCTTGTGAGCACCAGTGAGCACCTTGAAGAAAATGATGTTACTGTATGATCTATGAGTCACTGAAGAATTGAATCAAAAGAAATAATTTATTTTTTAAAAGATTTATTTATTTTTATTACAAAGTCAGATATACAGAGAGGAGGAGAGACAGAGAGGAAGATCTTCTGTTCGATGATTCATTCCCCAAGTGACTGCAATGGCCAGTGCTGCGCTGGTCCAAAGCCAGGAGCCAGGAGCTTCTGGATCTCCCACATGGGTACAGGGTCCCAAGGCTTTGGGCTGACCTCAACTGCTTTCCCAGGCCACAAGCAGTGAGCTGGAAGAGAAGTGGAGCTGCTGGGATTAGAACCGGCGCCCATATGGGATCCTGGCGCATCCAAGGTGAGGACTTTAGCTGTTAGGCCACTGTGCCGGGCCCAAAAAGAAATAATTAAAAGAGATGAAACTAGCAAAAAAACATTAAAATCCATAAGATATAGTTTCTGTTGATCTTTGTTGATGAAATGTGTCTGCTGAAGGTAATAAATAGATGGGTTTTGTTTTTTTAATCCAGCCTACTAATCTATGATGTTTGATTGATGAGTTAAGCCATTTACACTCAGGGTTAATGCAAACAGGTGATAATTTGGTCCTGTCATTTTAGCAATGGGTTATTCATTGATTTAATCTTTTGTTGTTATTTCACTGGGATGTTCTTTGCATTTTTCTTTGGTTTTGGTGGGTGCTATTCCTCTTCTCTGTCAAGAGAACATCTTTAAGTATCATTTGTAGGGTAGGTTTGGAAGAGGCAATTCTTTTAACTTTTCTTTACTGTGGAAGAATTTTATTTCATTTTCAAAGACAAAGGAAAGTTTTGCTGGGCACGTTATCCTGGGCTGATAATGTTTTGCTTTTAGAATCTGGAATATGTCGCTCCATTCTCTTCTGGCCTGTAGAGTTTCCTGTGAGAGGTTTGCTGTGAGTTTAATTGGCATTCCTTTATATGAAGTTGATTATTTTCACGTGCACATTTAAGGATCTTTTCCTTATGTTCGAGTGAAGAGAGCTTGTCGTGGTGAAGATCACTTTTGGTCAAACCTTTTGGGAGTTCTGTGCCTCTCCTGGATGTTGTTTCCCAATTCTTTCTCTAGATTAGGGAAAATTTCCCTTATTATTTCATTAAATACATTTTTAAACCCAGCTTCTCTTTCTGCACCTTCTGGGACTCCCATAACTCTTATATTAGGCCTTTTAATAGTGTCTTTCAATTCTTGAATACTTTTTTTGGCCTGATCCAGCTCTGCTTCCAGCTTTTTGTTTGTTTCCCCCTGGTGACAGGAAATATCTTCTAATTTTGAGATTCTTTCTTCTGCCTCCTTCATTCTATTTTGGAGACTCTCCACTGTACTTTTCTTTGCTCCACTATATTCTTCATTTCTGATATATCAGCTTTCATTTGATTCATTTCCAGTGTGATGTATTCTTTAAATATGTTCTTTAACATATTCTTTAAATTCCTGCTTTATGTGCTTCTCATTGTTGATAAGAAGTTTTATAACAAGTGTTTTGAAATCTGTATCTCCCATTTTCTCGATGTCTTCCTCAGTTAACTCTGAGGTTGGCAAAGGTGTTTGTTCCTTTGCAGGGGAGCCTTCAGTAATAATTATTGTGCATCTGTCTCTTCTTTTGCTCTTGGTCATTGTACTTCTGGTTATCAGAGTCTGTTCCTTGGGCAGGTTTCTAAGCTCTGTCACCCACAGGTCTACAGTTCTATTTTATTTTTGTGGTTGGTGCACGGCTCTTTGTTTGCAGTCACTTGTGCCACTCCCTCCAGTGAGTTCCAGGTCTGGGTTCTTATGTTAGATTTCCACCATGGTCTCCATAGCCCCAGCTCCTGGCTCACCAGTCTCCACCTCCTGTGATACCGTGCTGAGGCTGCACCATTGTCTCTGCAACCTTTCTCCCACTTCTGGTTGGAGTAGGTTCCAGGATTAGAGACACCAGGTGTCCTATATAGCTAGGTTGTTGTTGGTGTGATCTTTCCAGAACCTGTTGGCCGTTAGGTCTGAGGGCTACACGGACCTATTTTGACCCGTACAATGCCACAGTCAGTATTATTTTCCTGTGGGACCAGTGCAATGCACTGAGGTCAGTGAGTTCTCGCTGAGCTCAGCTCATACACAGTTCACTGTTGTCCCTACAGTCTCAAAGCTCTTGCCACACTGTAAGAAATGGTGCCTGATGTGCCACTACTAGAGTTCTTGATCTGCTGGCTGTCAGGTCTGAGGGCTACCCAGACCTGTCTTGGGTGGAACCTGTAGGATGCCATGTTGTTGCAGTTCACTGAGCCAGAAATGAGTTCACTCCCAGTTCAGTGCATGCACAGTACTGCCCCATAGCCTTTATCTCCTTAAACAAAATGGGCTCCTAGAGCCCAATACAGCTCTAGGAGGCAGACTGGACTGTGAAATCCACTGTTCCCGCACCACCCATTTGGGACCTGCAGCTCTGGCTCTGCTCCTCATCAAACAGACCAGCAGGATGGACAGTTCTTTGTCTGGGTTCACCTCCCAAGCTCCCAGTGAAAGTCCCTTCCCACTTGGTTGCTGGTGGAGTTCTGGCTGCTGGTGGAGTTCAGATCGCCGTTAGCTGAATGCTGCTGGAATATCAGTCATTGCAACACCACACTGCTGTGCCCGCTGCTTTCCTGTGTCCGTCAGTCTCCAGGTGCCCCTCTGCTGTTGTTCTGTCCTCTTCTATTTCCTAGAATGTGCCCTCTCTGCTTCACACTGGCTAATGTTTCTCCGTCTGTTTAAACGTGTCCTTACCCTATTCCACTGTCTTGATTCTCATAGTCTTACTTTTTTTAAAAAAAGAAATTATCTCTTTCCAAACTCTTAATGTATGGCAAAAACTCTTAGTGTCATATGATGAGATTAACAAAGGGCTCCCCCACCCCTTTAGGAAGATGGTTCCCTGAAGGACAATGGTGTTGAAAACTTGAAAACTTCCCTAGTGATGTGGTGGCTTTGATGACTTAGCGGTCCATGTGGATTCATTGTCCAGCAGTGATGCAAGCCTAAGCTGGCAGTCATGTCAATGATAAGAACAAAGTTATTGGATTATGTGGGTATAGTGTTAACGCTATTTTAGAGCATGCTGTTTCTACGTGTATTAAAGTATTTCACAATAGCTTACCAGGCCACGTGACTGGCCTCTCACAGCTCCTGTTGACTGCCACACACACGTGCTTGTTCTCTATGGTCAGGATCTGTGCCTTGCGCTTTAGGATGCTCACCCAGTGAGGCTCCGAATGGGCATGCCCCTTTTGCACCTGGCCCTGGTGGCCGGACCCTCCCAGAGCCAGCAAGAAGCAAAGAAGGGCGCAGCTGCTTGAAGGCCCGGTTCCGGCGCCCGGGGCGCACCGGCCTCCTCGGGGCGCCGAGCCCTCGCCCGGTTGCCCTGCGGGTGAAGTTGGATCTTGATCCTTCCAATGGGTGGAACCCTTATCTGTGCTCCCGCGACCTGAGCCTGCACACAGCGCGCACCCGGGGCGGAGAGGGGCGCGAGCAGGCGGGGTTGGGGTGGGCCCATCGCTAGCCACGCCTTCGCCTTAGGCCCGTACCCGGTTAAAGTTCCAGGCCAATCACTGAAACCAGTCGCAGAACTCGCAGCACGAGCAGCACCATGCCCGTGACGCTGGGGTACTGGGACATCCGCGGGGTGAGCCAGGGGCCCGCCGGGGCGGAGGGTGGGGGTGGGCGCAAGAGGCGCCAGCAGCCGGGGCGCTTCCTGTAGGAGTTGGGGCAGGCCGCTGCCTGCGGCTCAGGAGCTCCCAGCGTGCGCCTGCGTGTGTGTGTGTGTGTGTGTGTGTGTGTGTGTGTGTGTGTGTGTGTGTGTGTGTGTGTGTGTGTGTGTGTGTGTGTGTGTGTGTGTGTGTGTGTGTGTGTGTGTGTGCGCGCTGTAGGGGTGTGTGTGTGTGTGTGTGTGCGCGCGTGCGCTGTAGGAGTGTGTGTAGCAGTGAGTGCGGGTTATACAGGGATTTACCTCGGGCAGATGAGCTTAACAGTCTTTGTCGCTTTGTGACCTTTGCCCCCATCCCATCTCTCCCCGCCTTCTCTGCCCTGCCTCCCTCCCCCAGCTGGCTCATGCCATCCGCCTGCTCCTGGAATACACAGACACCAGCTATGAGGAAAAGAGATACACCATGGGGGACGGTAATGCACCTGCCCACTCCAGTCCCTGATGGGCAAAAGCTGATTGACACCTACAACCCTTGCATGGCCACCTGCTGCTCACCTCTGCAGGCCCCCCCTAGCTGGAACTGAACCTGCCCAGCTGAGCCGGAAGGGAGGGCATTACTGTGTGTGTTTATGTTGGGGTCTTCCTTAGCCTTCCCCCGACCTGTTGTAAACCTTTGGCAAGCAGGGTCCAGAGCCCTTACAGTCAAGTCAGTCTTTCCCCAGACCTTGAATGTATGAGATGTGGGTTCAGATCCCACAGGTCCTGCCTTGGGGGTCCTGCCCCTGACTCCTTGGGAGGGTCCCAGGGAAAGAGGCTGCACACGGGGGAGGTTTTGTTTCACTTGGTCTTCTCCACAGCTCCCGACTATGACCAAAGCCAGTGGCTGAGTGAGAAATTCAAGCTGGGCCTGGACTTCCCCAATGTATGTGCAGGGGATGGGGTGTTGGAGGGAGTGGGGTCGTGAATGGTGTCTCTGCCTCCACATCCTTCCCAAAGTTAGAGGGTTCAGGACCAGGACCTTGTGCTCAACCACTGTCATCTGTGGTTCTCTGCAGTCTTTCCATGAGGTTCTATGTCATAGCTCACTAATGCCTTGTGCAGAGATTGTCTCCAGGGCCAGGCACAGAGGGTACCGGGTCCCCTGTCTGCCCTTGCCCAGGGCAGGGGATGCTGGGCACCTGGGATCCCAGCTGACTTCCCTCCTCCCTCCCCAGCTGCCCTACCTGATTGACGGCACTCACAAGCTCACCCAGAGCAACGCCATCCTGCGCTACCTCGGCCGCAAGCACAACCTGTGTGAGTGGGGCTGTCTGAGGGCGTGGGGCTGTGGCTGTGCCCTGGGCCTGGCTGGGTGGGATGCTGAGGGTGTCTGCTGTGTCTGCTGTGTGTGCTGCAGGTGGGGAGACGGAAGAGGAGAAGATTCGCGTGGACATTTTGGAGAACCAGGCTATGGATGTTTCCAATCAGCTTGCCGAGGTCTGCTACAGCCCAGACTTTGTGAGTTACCTGCGACCTTCCAGGGCCTCCTTGGGCAGCATGGCATTCAGGGCAGGGCTCTGGAATTCCCATCTACATGGGTCCCTTTCGCATGTGAGCTCTGAGGAACCACTTTTCCTCCTGGTTGTTTTCTGTGTTGCCACTCGTGACCTCCTAACCCTAAATTGCAGCAAATGAAAACCCTGAGTCAGTTCCCACCTGTGCTAGGGTGGAGTCCAGCCTCCACAGCCTGGGCATTCAGTTCCTGGAAAGTGAAGCTGTATATTCAAAGTTCTTTTCAGCTCTGACCTCCACCAGGAGGCATTGCTCCTGTTAGAATCTCCGACCACCAGGGAAAGAATAACTCAGCCAAATATATAAAAAGAATTTAGATGGCCTTTATTTCAGGGAACCATGGTCATGGGCTTCCCTTCCCCATGCAGCAGAAAGACAGATGTGAAGGAGAGAGCTACAGGGGAAGAAGAGCTAGGAAGAAATATGCAGGGACCTTTAAACTCCCTTTGACACGGAAGCCGAAATGGGGGTCGCCTTGGCCCTTATTTGGTGAGGGGATATGGGTTTGTGCCCCTCATTGGTGCAATGGTGGTTTCACAGCCTGAGGGGCCCTGCCAGAACCCCACCATCCCTTCCTGGTTGGGTTGGAAGCCAACTCCGCCCTCCTCCAGTTACTGTGGTAACCATCAGCTCCCAGCTGCTTTCTGCCACTGCTGTCTCCTGTATTATGTTCTCTATGAGGAATAGGTGTGCAAGATGGGCTGCTCTAAGGACACCTGTCAGTGTGAACTTGGTCCAGTTGCTTTCCCAGGATTGTCTTTAGTAATGAGGTAATTCAGGACACCTTTCTAATAGGTAACTCAGGCCAGAGACAGGAGATTTTGTTCTTCTCCCTTTTGACCCTCACACTCTCCTTGGCTTTCTTGAGCCATTCAGATGTCTACAGCTCACTACCCTACTTTCTAGAACTTTTGACTTCGTTTCCTATGCTATTTTCTCTCTCTATCTCATTTTGTCCCATATCAGAGTCCACAGCTGGGCAGGTGTTCAAAGTACTCTTAGATTTGTCCCAGAGGAGGTCCTTTAGACACCATGAGTGGCAGGTTTAGTGACACCGTTATATTCCTCTTTGCCTTCTTATCACCTCGTGTTGATGGCATCTGGTACGAGTTCAGTCTAAGTCTGGATACTGGCTCAGTGCCAGGCTCAAGGAAGGTGGGTGCCCACCTGAGCCAGCCGGGCCATGCTGTGCGCAGGGGAGGCTGCCTCCTGCTGGGAAGCTGGCGTCTGAGAGTGCTCACAGCTGTTTTCCACCTCAGGAGAAGCAGAAGCCGGAGTACTTGAAGGGAATCCCTGACATGTTGAAGCAATTCTCACAGTTCCTGGGGGAGAAGCCATGGTTTGCGGGGGACAAGGTAAGGGTCAGGGAGTGAGGAGGCATCCTTCTCCCCGAGATGCAGCCTTTTGTGTCCATCCATCGTTGTGTCCACTCATTGTTGGCCTTCCGCAGATCACTTTTGTGGATTTCCTCACTTACGATGTCCTTGACCTGCACCGCGTGTTTGTCCCCAGCTGTCTGGAGGCGTTCCCAAACCTGAAGGCCTTCGTGTCTCGCTTTGAGGTGATGCCCCTGCTTCTTTTTCCTCCCCCTTTCCTATGCCCCTTTCTGTGGTGCTGTCCTACCTAGTACTGAGGCTGCATGGGCAGTGGCCGGTGTTGACTGAGCACTGGCGACATGCCAGCACCAATGCTCACTGTCTTCACTGTGATCACTTTAATCTTTACAGCACTGCTATAAAGTTGATGGTGTGAGCATTGCCATGTGCAGAGGAGGAAATGGAGACTGTAGGGGGTTAAAGTCGAAGTTCCAGAGCTTCTGGCTGCTGTGGATAGCAGGCAGTCACTCTCCCAGTTTTGTGCTAAAAGGAGCAGCCTCAAGCCCTTGTCAGACCTGCATGTCCTTCCCAGGACACTATGGGAGAGGCGAGACATTGGACAGAGTGTCTGTGGTCAGCTTCAGGAGGGCTGGGATGAGGTAAGGTCAGTGACCACTGTCAGAGACACTGGCAGGCATCTTTCAGGAACTCCGTAGGGCTTGGCACTTTCCAGATTATAGACAGGGAGGCACCGAGACCCAGCGCTAAAATTGGCATTGGACTTGAGTGCACACGTTGGTGTTCTTGATGAAGGATCTTGTCTTGGAATGTCTGATAGTGGATACTTCTCTCTGTCTCTTTTCCATCCCAGTGACCCATGTGTTCTGTGACAGGGCAGGTCCTTAATTTCACTCCTTTGTGGGCCACAGTGTCGGGTGCAGGGGGACTCACCAAGATGGACTCCATGCCGGAATTGAGTGTAGTTGGAGAACTGCAGGCAGAGCATGTAGCACACCTTGGGTGCTGAGGAACATGGCCAAGCCTCAGGGCCCAGCTACTCCTGTCACCCTGTATCACTTATTTGATCTTCCAGTATGGGGGCTTTGAGTTGTTAGTCCAAAAAGAATTCAACCTCCAGGCTATTCCTTGTCTCACTGCCTGTCAAGAAGTGTACCTTTAAGCTACTCATGGTAGTCTGGCTCAGACCCAGGCTTGTGCCATGGGGAAGACGGAGGAGCTGACTGACTGTGGCCTGCCTAGCCCTGGCCTTTTGCGGGCAAAAAGACCTGAATCTCTTTGAGATCTTTGGCAGTTGTGTGGGCTGGTCACCTGCCTTACCTGGTAAGAAGGTACATTTTCTCGTCTGTTATAATGAGTATTGTTTGCCATGAGGTAGGTGGGGGGCACAGAGAGATTGGGCTCAGCTACCAGGTGGAAAAATCTGGACCTTCTAGGAACTTCTCCATGAAAACAAGAAGAGTGTTTGAACAGCCGAGGGCCAGGGCTTTCTGTTCCAGGCACTTGAGCAGCTGCTCAACTCTGGTTTTTGTTTCCCATTCTCAGGACCTGCCAAAGATCTCTGCTTACATCAAGTCCAACCGTTTCCTCCCGAGGCCCTTGTACACAAAAGTGGCCACGTGGGGCAACAAGTAGGGCAGGAGATGGGAGCGGGGAGCCCGGCTCGGCCAGCTGCTGCCTGGGGCCCGATGGGTGCATCCCATCTCCCTGCTCCCCTGGCCCGACCTTCTCTTGCTGTTCTGCTTTCAATTCCCCTCTCATCCCCATGGCTTTGCTGGCCCTCTCCCCTCCTGCCTGGTTCATGTCCCTTTCAGGTGCCTTAAAGCCTCATTTCCCTCTCTGAACAGTACCATGTCCTGCATTGAGGCTACTCATTGTCCTGCCCACCCGTGACTGTGACCTGTGGTGTGGTGGCTACCCCAACTCTGCCTGAACCCCAGTAAAGAAGTCTGAAGCACATTTTGTTTGTGTCTTGTGTTGTTCCCTCTGGCCCCCTGTACTCACCAGCTCTCATTGCACCTTCCTAGGGAGTGGCCAAGCCACCCAAGAGCTTGACAGTGGCTGGGTTCACAGGGATGAGGTGGGATTGTCGTTGTCCAATACTTCTTGCTCCCATGTGTGATTCCCTTAGAGCAGGTGGCCCCATGAGGCACCCTAAAGGACAGAGATGGCCCCTTTCTGGTCTGGGGCCTCTCATTCTGCCAGCATCATGGCTGTGCATAGCTGTGCATCTCAGGAGGCAGGAGGAAACAGGCAGCCCCAGCAGAGGGAGCCGAGATCCTGTGGCCTCCACACTGTGTGGCTCTGTCCCATCTGCTGGGTCTCCAGGACCCTCTCTCTGCTCTTTCATTCAGATGTCTTCAAAGCCCTGCCCCTGGCCACCTGTGAGATGCAGATAGTTTTTCTCTGTACTACTTGGGCTGGGTATAGAACTGTAACATAACAACCTGCAGGCTCCTGGTGAATCCATTTTTTTTTTTTTCTGATAGTAAGCATTTCTGATGAGAATACTGATGCTGGTATGACTTGAATCCCCTTGTAGGTAGCTTGTTTCTGGTGATTTTCTGTCATTTTGTCATGAAAAGGATATATGGGGACACACAGTCTAATCTCTCCATGATCACTCTCTTTCAAAGACGTTCTAAATGCAGACTTCCTATATCTCAATGCATTAACCCCATTTCTTCTTTTGCATCCTTTTCTTTTGATGTATATGTATTCTGGGTTTCATTCCATAAATTGAATCAACTGTACTTGAAAATAATTGAAGATGTATTCTGTCTCTGCTGAATGTGTAGACTTTCTTTTTTGAGGTCCTTGTTCCTTAAACAATACAGTATTACAACTATGTGGATGACACATTGTCCCAGGGATTATGAGCAATGGAGAGGTGATTTGAAGTTTATGGGAACATAGTATATATATATATAAGTACAACACCGCTTTGTACAAGAGACCTGAGCATCTGCAGGTTTGGGAATTTATGGGGGGCACCAGGAACAACCCCTGGAATACCATGAGATGACTGTGACTGCAAATCAAAAACCACAGGGTAAGTTGTTTCAGAGGAACTGTAGCTCCCTAATTACATTGGTACAAAAAGTTGTTGATTTTGTGGTTCAGATATCCATACGTGGCTCACATGGGAGAAAATGTAAATCTAAAAAGGACTCTCATCCAAAAAGTATGTATCCAGAACACAGTTGTTGAAATATGGGTTAAGACTTGAACCGGCATTTCCCAAAAGTGACTATCCAAATGGCCAATAAGCAGATGAAAAGGTGCCTAACATCACCTGGCAGAGACGTTACAGGTGCAGTAAGAGCCAACTGTAATCCCCAGAGGGACGGTACTCTAAGCTGTGATACTGTGAATTTCGGAAATAACTGAAACTCTCATACACTGTTTGTAGGATGACCACTTTTGAATCTTGGTAGAATCAATGAGAGCCAAATATATATCTACATAAGATGCAGGAATCCCATGCAATAAAGATGTGTGATGATGGGGCCAACTGCCATCTCTGATGCTGGCATCTCATATTGAAACACTGGTTCAAGCTAAGGGTTCTTTGCTTTTTTGGGAAGAGAAGCGAGGATGAATGAACTTGACAGGCAGAATAACAGAGAGAGAGAGAGAGAGAGAGCTTTATCTGCTGGTTCACCCCCTAAATGGCTGCATTGGCCAGGGTTAGGCCAGGCCAAGGCCAGGAACCCAGAACTTCTTCCAGGTCTGCCACTTGGATGGCAGGAAATGAAGGGTTTGGACTGTCTTCTGTTGCTTTCCCAGCTGCATTAGTAGGGAGCTGGATTAGAAGCAGTGGAAGTGGGATAGCTGGCTGATGGTGGGGAGGGTGGGGGCTGGCATTGTGGTATAGCAGGTTGAGCCACCATGTGTAATGTGGGCACCTCGTATGGACAATGGCTCAAATCTGGCTGCTCCACTTCCAATCCAGCTCCCTGCTAATTTACCTGGGAATATAGTGGAGGATAGTCCAAGTTTTTGGACCCCTTCATCCACTTGGAGACCTGATGAAGCTCCTGGCTTTGGGGTTTTGGCTGGCCCAGCACTGGTGATTCCAGCCATGTGGAGAGTGAACTAGTGGATGGAGGATCTAATTCTCTCTTCTCTCACTGTGCTTCTGATTTACAAATAAAACAAATTAAAAAAAAATAAAGTGGAGCAATTGAGCCTTGAACTACCACCACTCCTTATATATATTACAGGTCGTGGCTTAACATGCGAGACCACAACATGGCCCCAATAAATAAACCTTTAAAAAGTGTGTTAATGTCATCCAAGAGTTATGTACAATTGTGTTGCAAGCCACTTTAAGTAGCCCATACCTGATGACATTCCAAACCCAACAATAGAAGAATAGACAAATAAGCTGAGTTATCAATATAACTGTGTTATTTATATAATGAAGTATAATACTATTAAAAAAACCCAAAACCAAAAACAGGTACCAGTGCTACACGAAAAACAGGAATACAACACTGATGTGTTGTTGAGCAAAAGGATCTAGATCCAAGTCCATAGATGCCGTTCCATTCACATGGAAATCCACACACAAGGGAGATGACTCCGGGTGTGGAGGTCAAGTGCATGTTGACTCAAGTGGGGGTGGGAGGGTCACCCACTGAAGGGACTTCATGGATCGCTAGGATTATTGTCTGTCTTGATTGTGTGATGGTTACAAAAGTATATGAAGGTCAGTACCACAGAGGGGTACCTTTTAGGGCTGTACACCATTCAGTGTAAAGTTAAACTTCAATAAAAAGCATGCACACTCACTAGTGATCCTGCGGTTTCTTTCTGTTTACCTGGTATCTTCCCAGGGCTACATTAGACCTGGAAAATGACTGAAAGATGAGCTTGCAGCAGTCAAAGCCTTTATTTCCCATAAAGAAGGTGTGCTAACTTATGTTTCTGCTCTATTACATTGTGCAATGGTTAATTTTGTGAGTTAACTTGACTGGCCTAGGAGATGCCCAGCTAGCTCGCTCACCATCATTGCTGGATGTGTCTATATGGACATTTCCATAAGATGATAGCATTTGTGTCAGTAGACAGAATAAAGATGCTTGCCATCACTGATGTGGGTAGGTATCACCTGACAGGTCAGGGACCAGGTAGCACCCAAAACATGGAGCCAGGGTTGTGGCATATCCCATACTGATGCTGGTCCAGGTGCACTTCCCGTCCATTTCTCTGCTAATGTACTTGGAAAATGGCAAAAGATGGTCCAAGTCCTTGGGCCCCTGTACCCACATGGGAGACTCGGAAGAAGCTGCTGGCTCCTGGCTTTGGCCTGGCCCAACACTAGCCATTGCAGCCATTTGGGGAGTGCACACAAACTTACTGTGATGATCACTGAATTAGTCTCTAATATATAGTTTAAAATGGAACAAAAATCCCTGGGGTATATCCACCGGGTCTTTTTGGAAGAGGCTAGCTGAGGCACCTTAAAACAACTAGTAGAGTATTTGGAGGGAAGTTTTAATCCCCACTCAGTTTTGTTTTTCAGGCTCTCCAGAGGGCACACCATCTGCCTGCCTGTGTATTAGGCAGCTGCCATGTGCCTGAGGGCTTATGGACAGGTTGAAAGGTGGGTGATAGGCCCCCTGCAGTAGCTGAGTAGCTAAAGTCCTTGCCTTGCATGCACCGGGATCCCATATGGCACTGGTTCATATCCCAGCTGCTCTACTTTCTATTCTGCTCTCTGCTTGTAGGAAAGCAGTGGAGGACGGCCCAAGGCCTTGGGACCCTGCACCCGCATAGGAGATCCAGAAGAAGCTCTTGGCTCCTGACTTTGGCTCAGCTTAGCTCAGTTGTTCTTGCATTCAGCTCTGGGTCACTTTCTGAAGGGAGGAGGGTGGGCAGTCCAGCCCT
The DNA here is from genome assembly GCF_017591425.1 of Ochotona curzoniae. Classification (NCBI taxonomy): domain Eukaryota; kingdom Metazoa; phylum Chordata; class Mammalia; order Lagomorpha; family Ochotonidae; genus Ochotona; species Ochotona curzoniae. The sequence continues at coordinate 175,798 of NW_024466689.1, read as the reverse complement.
GGGAAGTTGGCAAAGACTTGAAGGAATTTTCTGTACATCTTTCTCAGGATGAATGCATTAAAAACAAACCAAACCAAAAAAAAAAAAAAAAAAAAAAACAAAAAACAAAAACCCATGAGCACAGTTCATCCTGTTTAGCCTTGCCCAGCAGCTCCTGCAGAATGACCTGGGACCCTCCCCCAGCCAGCATGCCCCGCCCGAGAGTCCTGCTGGATGCTGCTGTGGGAGTCACATCGCTCCTTCCCCAGAGCTGGGACCAGCAGACTGCCCAGCCTGTCCTCTGCCCTGTTTACCCCACATGCCTGCAGGGCCTGCCTCCTAAGGTTGTTTCCAGACTCAAACTGCACCTTCTGCTCCTGAAGTGCCATGTGTGTGGTCACCCATATCTCCTTTTTGTTGACCAGAATTTTTTAAGGACAGTGTTTTTTCAGCAGCAGGAGCTCTGCTCATTGGGTCAGATTCCTTAATGCTGACACTGCTGACACTTTGGGCTTTGTCATTAGAGGCTAGGCTGTGAAGTACAGGCTTTTAAGCAGCATATTCAATCTATCTACCACATACTAGCGTAAATTCCCAGTGTAGTAAAAGTTTATGGGAGGGTTCGGTGTGATAGCATAGTGGCTAAAGTCCTCACCTTGTACTCACCCATATGGGCGCCAGTGTGATCCCAGGGGCCCCAGCTTCCTGCTTGTGGCCTGGGAAAGTAGTTGAGGACTGCCCAAAACCTTGGGACTGACCCTGCACGGATGTGGGTGACCCTGAGGAGGCTCCTGGCTCCTGGCTTCAGATCGGTGTAGCTGTAGCCCTTGTGGCCACTTGGGGAGTGAATCAACTGATGAAAGATCTTCCTCTCTGTCTCTCTTCCTCTCTGTATATATGACTTTCCAATAAAAAAAAAATCTTAAAAAAGAATCTATGGGAATTGGCATGTTGGCTTGGTAGCTAAATCCTCACCTTGAACATACTAGCATCCCATACAGGCACCAATTCATGTCCCGGCTGCTCCACTTCCCATCCAGCTCCCTGCTTATGGCCTGGGAAAACAGTAGAGGACATCACAAAAGCCCTGGGACCCTGCATCCATGTGGGAGAACCAGAAGAAACTCCTGGCTCCTGGATCTGGATTGGCTCAGCTCTGGCCAATGAGGCCATTTGGGGAGTAAACCAGCACATGGAAGATCTTCTGTCTCTCCTTCTCTCTGTAAATCTGCTTTTCCAATGCAAATAAATAAATCTTAAAAAAAAAAATCTATGACAGCATAAAGTTGTGTCCTATAGTTTTAAAATCTGCCTCGTGTAGTTCCTAACTCTGGCCTTTAGCTAAGCTACCGTCTCCATGAAGGATTCTTTTCATGATGCCTCATATATGGGCAAGTGTCGGTAATTGTGTGTATGCGTTTAATTAGGGAAGGGTGCAATGGATAAATACTAATGCAACAGTATCTGTTATCAGTCTTTCAAAAACTATTCTAATTAATGTTAGATTTTAAAACATTTATTCGGGGCTCACACAGTGGTGCAACAGGCTCATCCTCTGCCTGCCATTCCTAGCATTCCAAATGGGAACTAGCTCTAGTCCCAGCTGCTCTGCTTTCAATCCAGCTCCCTGCTTGCGGCCTGGGAAAGCAAGGAAGGATGGCCCAAGTCCTTGGGTCCCTGCATATATGTGGGAGACCCTGAGACAGCTCCTGGCTCTGGATGGTGTCAGCTCTGGCTATTGCAGACACGTGGGGAGCAAACCGACAGATGGAAGATTCTGCTTCTCTCTCTGTCTTGCCCTTTGTCTGTAAACCTGCTTTTCAAATAAAAATAAATAGATCTTTAAAAAACCTGAACATATTTTTCTCAGTTGGAATCATGAATTTTAGGTTTCCAAATTCAAGATATATACAACTCAGAATGAAAGTCAAGTATTGTGGCTCAGAGGGTTCAACTGCTGTCTGTTGGTGCCTGCATCCCGTATTGGGATTCTGGATCCAGTCCCAGCAGATCTACTTTCCCTTCTAGCTTCCTGCTAATATATCCTAGGAGGAAGCAACTGATATGGTGGCTCACGTTCTATGTTCCTGCTACACGTGGGAGTTCAGGCTGGAGGTCTGGGCTCTTGGCTTTGACCTGGTCCAGCCCTGGCTTTGGGAATGAACCTGTGGATAGGAATATCTCATTCTATTTCTCTCTTCTTCTGCCTTTCAAATAGATGGAAAAAAACCACGCCCCCAAAACCCCAGATGTAGGCAACTGCCTAGGTTGCCTTATACCTAGGCAAGTGTTACACTGCTGGGAGAAAAGCAGCCAGTAGTTGGTGGGCATTCTGGACCTGGTTAATGTCAAATTTGTGTTAACTATTGCAGGATGCCAGCATAGTTGCTTATTTTATCTTTCTTCCTTTCTCTCTTTCTCTTTCCTTTCCCCCTCCCTCTCTGTCACTACTTCTCTCCCTTTCTTCCCTGCCCCTTTCTGTCTGATATATGGGGAAGGTGGGGAATACTGGGCCAGGACATGTCACCCTAGCCTTAGGCTCTGGGGAAGTATTGGAGTGAGGTCATATTTGACAGGAGAGGAATGACTTATAGGGTCTTCCATGAACCAGGCCACTACATTCACAGATAGGGACATGAGATGGAATGGTTTGGAGAGGGGAAACCCAAGGGCATATCTGGGTCAGGCCAAAATACCCGCTTGCATGGAGACCTGGGTGGAGCTAAATATCACAGCCCGTTGGTCCCTGCAAAACCCGAGGCAGGCCGGGGGTCATGCAATGGCTGGGCTAGGCCACAGCACTCACACACCAGTGTCAAAACAGGGGATGGGCCATGCCAGGCTGGGCTGTAGCACACACCACAATGTAAGAGAACCAGATATGGGGGGCAGATTCTGTAGGAGAATTTTGTGGGTTTGCCTCTGTGGAATTGCAACACCTGCCAGTTTGTACAGAGAGTTGAAAGTGGTGATGGGCCACCTAACAGGAACTCATCTAATATTTGTGGGAGCTGGCCTGGGAAGAGGACAGGGTGGCACGGCTGCAGCACCTGCCAGCGCTTACAAAGGCTGGACTGAGAGCAGAGCATCCCAATAGGGCCACTGAACTCACTGGCACGTGTAAGAACCAGGTCTGGGAGCAGGCCTGGTAAAGGAACTTGGGGAACTTCCCTTCTAGGCCGCAGCTCCTGCTTGGTAGCACAAGAGCCAGGGCTGGGACAGGCCAGGCAAGTCTGCAGCACTCATCTGCATTTGTGTGGGGCAGGTCTGGTGACAGGCCAGTTTGGGCCAGGCTGCAGCACCCCTGGCATCACAAGAGCCTGGATAAGCAGTGGGTTGCCCTGACTGGGTTAGGCTGCAGCACCCATCAGGGAGAACTGAGATCATGGGCAGGCCATGCCAGGCTGGGTTGAAGCATCCATCAGCATGTACAAGACCTGAGGCTGGGAATGGGCCTTGTTGTGGAACTCTGGGGACTTTCTTGCCGGGCTGCTGCTCCCACTGGTGAGTGCAAGAGCTGGGGCTGTGGACAGACTAGTCTGGGCAACATTGCAGGACCCATCGATATGCATGTGGGCTGGGTCTGGGAGCAGGCCAGTCTGGATTAGATTCTAGCACATGCTGACACTCACAAGAGCCAGAATAGGTGTGAGGTCAGGCTGGGCTAGGGAATAGCACTCACTGGATGACATGAGAGCTGGATCTGGGGTGGGCCAAGTTGGGCTAGGCTGTAGCATCCTCTGGTGGGAACTGGGTCTCCATGGAGACTGAGACCCTGCCACCCTGGACCTGGTGCCATTTTCTCTTCCTCACAGCTCATGAAATTTGCGCCGGTCCACCTGTTCACCAATCAGACAATCCGGCATTTCACCTGAGAATCTCACCCTCCATCTCCCAGCCCCTCCCCCAACCCCACCCAGTTACCAATCAACTTAGGCATTTACTTGCAGGCACCAATTCCCTGGGGCCTGCCCTCAATCACTCACCCAAACCCCGCCCCCCCAACCTCCGGACTCACTGAATATAAGGAGCCCCCAGGTGCCTCTATCTGCCCTTCCCCTTGCTGCCCTTCTACCACCTCAGTCCTGTTCCTGCCCCACTGGAATAAACCTCCTAAAGTGCCTAGTTGTGTCTGGTGTTTTCGGTTCACAGTAAAAGAACCAGGCTGCAGGAATTAGCTGCACATAATAATATAAAAACTAGAACTTTAACTGTTTTAAAGAGCTAACAGGTGTGGGCCAGTCAGACTAAGCTGCAGTACCTGCCCATTAGTGTTAGGACTGGGGGCCAGCCCTGTCAGTCTGGGCTGCAGCACCATCTGGCACACAAAAGATCCATTGGGAGAGGGCCAAATAGGAGAACTTGGGGAACTCCCTTGCAAGATCTCAGCTCCTTCTGGTGAGCTTGAGAGCTGGGGTTGAGGGCAGGCCAGGTCAGGCTGGGCTGCAGCACCTGTTGCCATACATGAGAGCTGGGTCTGAGAGCGGGGAAGGCTGAGCTGAGCAGGAGCACCCATGGGTGTGCATGATAGTCTGATGGGTATGGGCTGGACTGGGTTAGGCTACAGCAGAGGCTGACATGTACAAAAGCCAGGGCTGGGAGTGGGCCTGGAGGGGGTTATTGTAGGTCATTCTGAGTAGGCTGCAGCACCTGCTGGTATGCCTGAGGATTAGATTTGGGGAAGGCTGGCTGGGTTGGGCTGCAGCAACCATCATTTCACTGGAGATATTGAGCTGGGGCAAAATTGATGAGGCAGTTTCATCCACGAGTATATGTGTTGACTGGTATTGACTGGTGTTGGTGACAGACCGAACTTGGTCTTGAACTTGCTTGTGCATACAGGAGTTAAATCTGTGGTCACCCCAGACAAGGTTTCTTAGGGGATTCCCTGACTGGACTACTGGACTCAGACTCTGGTCAAGGGAAGAATCACAGGATATACGGTTCAACCTTGAGTGTATGTATAGGGACTGGGCTTTCTCAGTTGCCACTGATGTTTGTATGGTGGACAACATGTCCAGATTCACATGGGAGATATGACGACCAGCTCATCTAGGCCAGCAGGGGATGTCGACTGCCTGTCAGAGGATGGAAAGCAGAACAGGTTGGACAATTCTCCTGTCAAGCTTTGCAACGTGTTCCTTGGCCTGTGGATGTACTAAGGTAGACTTGGTCAGCCAACATTCCTTGGAAAGATTTTCTCACCCCTGGTACAATGAAGCTGATGACACAGGAAGGAAACAAACAAACAAACCTGAAACATTTGTCCCGTAGTGCTTCCTCTGTACCTGACCTTCCTCACCCTAGTCAGAAGCCCACATGGGCATGCATCTCTCTCAACTATGTGAACAATATTAAAAAGAAAATTAAAAAAAAAAAACAACCCCGAAACTAACACCCAAACCCCAAATCTCAGAGAGACAAACCTTCGGTGGCTGATGAGAACTGTAACTCTCCACAGCAAGGTGCTTTTTTTGTGGGCGTGGTCCTAGGTCTCAGTGTGGGCAACCATGAGTGGAATCTGGTTGGGTCCCCACATTGCTTCCTGAGCCTGGACCCAGACACAGAACCTGAGCTGAGGGGCACGGGCTGCCTCTGAATGAGTAGGGAACATATGCAACAGGGAGTTAGCTAACTCTGCTAGCCCCAGCAACACCTTCTCCCCACTCCCCAGCTCCCCTGAAGCTAGCGTACCACCCATCTTCTGTGACTTCACAGCACTGGGTTGAGATCTCCCCTTCCTGATTCACTGGGTTCACAACACACAGCTCTAACTTGATGTTAGCTGATTTCCAAAACTTAACGTCTCTGCAGGGCAACAATCTTGCTCTTCAACTAGTAAACCCCATTTCTGTTGCCCCACTCATCTCTTTGCAGATAACCATTCTCTTATGTCAACTGAAAGCAAAATAGAATCTGCCACAAGCCAATTGACAGCACCCATCTTTGTGGTGAGTCAGGCTTCTGCCTTCGAAGAATAAAGTTGGCTGATTAGATTTATTCTTGAGGAGTTTGTGCCAGAGGTCACAGGTCATGGAATGACTTCAAAGGCCACCGCTGGTATTCCTGCGTGTGTCAGGAGCCAGGGCCGGTGCTTTGGCAGTATCCAAGGCCCTTCTTCCACAGTGGTGCTTATTTGAATGCTCCGGTTTCAGGCATCCCTGCTAGGCCTGCCGCAGCAGCTGCTGGAGTCTTTTCCCAGAGCCCCTGGGAATTTGGCAGGTCACAGCGATGCCCCCAGAGGAAGGAAAAGGAGCTGCGATGTTATTTCAAGTCGGCTCCGGCCAGGCTGGGGAAGCAGACAGTCCTGGTTTCGGTTTCTGTTTCTGGCCCCACAGACATCGATCTCCCTGCTGTCAGCTGTGGCGCAGAGCTTCATGCTCTGGGTGTGCAGGAATCAGCAGCCGGGTGGGGTGGGTTGGCAGCTGCTTGCTTGTGACCCCAAGTGCCTGCAAGGACAGGAAAGCTCCAGGCCAGTTCTGCTGAGCCTGTGGCTGTGACAAGGGTTCCTGGGGCTACCATGGAATGAGTGGGCCCCCGTGGAGGGTAGGGCTGATGATCTGCTCAGCTGGGGTGGTTCTAGGCAGTATTTTCTATAGGATCTTCTGGAAACCTCAGCTTGCCCTTAGAAGAAGGTGTGTGTGTGTGTGTGTGTGTGTGTAGGATTGGGGCTCACCTGATCTCTGCCCCAGGCTATCTTTCCAGCTGACCTACACCCTCTGCTTGCTCCTGGAACAAGGCAATTGCAACTATAAGGAAAGAAGTTAACTTGTAAACTTCTCAGAGATGGTAATGCACCTGCTTGCTCTGACCAATGCCCACTGCATACTTTGAAAGTTGAAGTTAGAGAGACAAAGAGAGTGTGCATGTCAGAGAGAGAAGTCTTCAATCAACAGATTCCCTCCCCAGATCATCTCAATGGCTGGGGCTGGACCTGGCTGGACCCCTGGGTCCTGCCTACTGAGCTGCATGGTTCTGCACAGGCATGGAGGGCACACCATGCTTCAGGGGAAATGAATGAGAGGCCCCAGACCACAAAGGGGCAACCTCTGTTCTCTAGGGAGCCTCCTGGGGCTGTCTGTTCCAGGGGATCAACAACACAAGGAGGAAATCTCAAATGCCTTGGGATGGTATCTCATTCCCTATGATCCCAACCCGTGACAGTGTCACTGGTAAGTCCCTTGCAAGTGGCACTGTGGCACTGACTGTTCATGAATCCACAGAACCAGAAGGAATTAGATAGGACACAGATGAAATGCTGTTTGGGTTCAGTTGGGGTCAGTAGGCTTGGAGCAGCCACTAGGCTAGGGGAGCAGGGCCTGCTCCCTGGCAGCACTGGTCCCATGGGGCAGTGCTACAGGGGCCCAGGGTTGAGTGTCCAGGCCAGATCCAATTGGGCTCCTTGAGGAGGACATAGCCAATGACAGGTAGGATGTTGTTCAAAGAGGGCAGTTTACAGAGGAAAGGGAAAGGGACAGATAGATGCTTTTAGGGGTCTAATGTGACAGGGGTCGGGTGGGAGAAAAGGGCCAATAAGGTCTTGAGGTTGAGAAGGGAATTGAACAAAGGAGAAGATGGTACCAAATGTGCAGGGGACCAACTGCTTTCTGGGACCCTGGGCAGTTGACTAAACACAGGCACCTCACTGCTGTCTCCTAGCCTCTCAAGGCCATACCTGTTGCCTGATGTGGCACGTTCGATAGCGCACGACTTGGGAGGAAATAGCTGCATTTCATACAGGCAGAGATCTAGTCCAGCTCCAGGGAGTGGGGACAAGAACAGAGTCTTCAGCCCTCCTGGGGTACCCAGCACAGTAGGACCTGACAGCAGCCTTCCCTTGGGTTTCCAGGGGTGGCAGGCTGGTGTTTGTTAACACAGCCTCCCGAGGGGCACAGCCCTGGTGATTTGTTGCAGAGGGCAAGAGAGATCATATGCATCATAAGTGTAGGACATTAGAAGGAGTCTTTATTGGCCAAGCTTGGCAACAGAAGCTCCAGCTACACTCCACTAGTCACTGTGCAGGGTGGCTGAAGTCAAGGGTTATTAAGTTCTCATCCTCCAATTAGCTAAGTGTTTGGAGGCAGGAAGGGAGCTGCTGGAGCCCAAAGTTATCCCGTAGTTAATTAATCTAAAGTAGCATAGTAGGAGGCAGAAGGGGCAGGGTGCACAGAGCCTCTGGAGCCTCTGGAGCCTCTGGAGCCTTTTCAGTACTGTGGATTTACATGAATGGTGAGGGGGACAGGAGAGGAGGTGTGGGCAAGAGGGGCCTTTGGAGCTGATTTTGCACATTTCATTAGCATGAATGGCAGAGTGGAGGTAGGAAGTACCAGGTGTGGAACCTTCGTGTCCTCCCTATACTCAGGCTCAATTAACCACAAGTGTGTGCTAACTAATCAACCTGCTGCACTCCACTCTTTTTTTTTTTTTGTATACTGGAAAGGTAGATTTACAGAGAAGACTCAGCTAAGGTCACTGCTTCCCATGAGCTACAGTGAGGGGAACTCTGCATGGAGCAGGTGTGTTACAAGCTCTATGGATGACATGCAGGAGACCAAAGCACTCTCTGATCCTGCCAAGTTCAGCTCCGTTTCTCAGGCGGGAAGCTGAGCTGCGCAGAGGGAAGCTGCATTCTCACAGGCACACAGGTCTTCAGTGTGCGTTGCAGTGGCCCAATTACCTGTGTGCCATTTTCTACTGCTTTCCCAGGTGCTTTAGCAGGGAGCTGGAATTGAAGCAGAGCAGCGTGACTCAAACAGGTGGACAATAAGAGATTCTGACCATGCAAGGGTCAGATAATTCATGTCACCACAATTGTGATGCCTGATAGGGCAAAATGATGGAATGCCACACACTGATAGGATCTGAAAGTCCTTTATTAGCTAGTGGTGGAGAGTAGGCTCATCCGAGAAAGAATTCTAAACTCTGAAGTATGGAAAAGCCAGTTTTATGAAGGCAAAAACTCCCTCCCTGGGGTCAAGGAGGGGATGTTTAAATGAAAGACTAGACTATGTTAAATGCAAACTACCTTGAGGATGGAAAATTGCTAACTTTGCAAGCTCTGGTGACTGGACCACGTAGAGCTTGATTGTGCTCCTAGTTAAGCTTGAGCAAAGTAGTTATGGAGTTAGAGTGTTTTGCCGATGGGACATGGTTTCCTTTTTATTCTCCTAGCTGGTCTACAGTCTCAGGGGTCAAGGGAACCTCACTTAAGAAGGAATCCAACTCAACATGGCGTTCCTCATGTCAGGTCTGGTACTTCACCAGGCAGCTCCAAAACACCCTTTGAATTTGAGCTTTGAAATCACAGAAGTTTAAGGGGACTTCAAAAAAGCGCATGGAAAATAGAATGAAAAGATAAGTTGATTTTGATTCAAAAAGATTGTGAACTCTATACATACTCAAGATCTTAAAAAAGAATTTACAGAAAAAAAGTGCATCATAAAAAAAAAAAGCATAGATTTTAGACATTTCTGCACCAAAATAAGCTTACAATTTCATTTTGACATTTTGGAATAACCTCATGTGACCAACTATGGTTCATTGTTGCATTTTAAACATTATTTTTATGGCTCTTATTTATTTATTTTTTTTATTGGGAAGTCAGATATACAAAGAGAAGGAGAGATAGAGAGGAAGATCTTCCGTCTGCTGATTCACTACCCAAGTTGCTGTGAGAGTCCAGGCTAAGCCGATATGAAACCAGGAGCCAGGAGCCTTTCCTGGATCTCCCAAGTGGTTGCAGGATCACAAGGCTTTGGGCATCCTCGACCACTTTCCCAGGCTACAATCAGGGAGCTGCAAAGGAAGCAGGACTGCCAGGATTAGTACAGGCGCCCATATGGGATCCTGGCTCGTGCAAGGTGAGGACATTAGCCTCAGACCACCGTGTTGGCCCCTTGTTATGGATCCTACTGTACATAAATTGTGTGTCCTTGCCCGTTTTCACAGTGCAGTGGTACCAGGTTCACAATGTGTTGCATCGTCACACCAATCCAGCTCAATAGCTTTCTCTCCCTATAAAACTGTAGGTGGGAACATAAAACCAACACTCCCCATCCCCAGCCCTGACCCTTTTCCCATTTCCTGTCTCTATGACTTTGTCTTCTCCAACTGCATCCTGTCAGTGGAATCATAAGGTTGTGGCCGTGACATGGACATCACTGAGCCTGTGTCCTCGCGGGTCACCCAGGCTGTGTCATGCTCAGAGTTCCTTGATGAGGGCTGAGCAGTAGAGCCTGCTCCTGTGTGTGTGTACAAGCTGTCCTTATCACTTCCTCTGCTAGGAGACACCTGGGAGGCTCCCATCGTGTCGGAAGTGGTGCTCTTATGAGCACGGCAGTACACACAGCCCTTCGAGGACTTGGTGTTTTTGAGTGTTAAGCAGAAATGGAATAGCTGCCAGCAAGTGATAATTTCACTTTTTGAGAAAGAACAGTGCTGACTGGCACAATGCTGGGCCCTTTGGCATTCACACCAACAGAGCCAAGGGTCCCAGTTTCTCCAGACCCCACCAGCACTCCCTTTGTTCTGCTTTGTGTCCCAGCCAATGCCATGAGTGTGAGGTGGTAACTCAGTCTAGCTCTGCCTTGCCTTGCTCTAATTGGTGATGTGGAGCACTTTCTCAGGTGCCATTTGACATCTGTGTATCATCTAAGGGACATGTCAGTCCAAATGCTTCACCCATTTCAGAATTGAGTTGTTTGGGTTTTGTTTTGACACACCTGTTTTGTAAATGGAATATTAATGGAACACATGCATCTTTTCAGGTATTCTGTACAGTTGACTTTTCAAAACCAAAAGATTGAGTAACTGTGACAAATTGTGACCCAGAAAGCCTAAAATCTTGGGCATCAGAGAAAACGTTTTCTGACCCTGTACTAGAGTACATGTATATGCACTTAATTTTTTTAATCACATTGTCACTTTGATCTTCTGTTACATTTAAACATGTCTGTCCTCAAATCAAATATTGACTTAACCAATTTCCACGCAAAAGGTTTCATAAGCATTTAGCTAGGCTTACCCTTGATCCTGTCACTTGTATCTTTTAAACTAGTCACCTATTCCTTAATGATCTTTTACATTACAGTTGTTGCTACCCTTTATTGAACTTTAGTAAGTGCAACTGCTCTCAGTGACCGTATGTGTAGACTCTCCTCCATATCTGCTCCCCTCCTGCACTAAGACACCAAGGTCAAGTACACTGTCCTGCCAATTTCAGAAGGCTGTTCCATATGCGTTCACCACATGAGTCTTCCTCCTTTGCAGGTGACCTCTGATGGAATTCCAGGTTCTGATGTAGTGCCACATCATGGGGCAGCAAACCAGCCCAGCCCAGCCCAGCCCATCTCAGGAAGGTTGTCTCAAGGGCAGGTGCAGCACCTTTAATGGTGAAGTGAGAGACAGCTGCAGGTACCTTCTCTGATCCCTGCATGCTTACAATCTCCTGCATGTGACTCTGTACCTCCTCAGATCCAGATGGTTATTTCCACAGTGCAAAGCCCCATTCATGGCAGAACAGGCTGGCTTTGCATTCCCAGGAGGCAATTCCAAACTTTTTCCAAATCCCACATTTCCAAACTTCCTGAACACCTGATGCAGGCCAGGCACCATGACACATATCACAGGGAAGACACGGAGGGATTCTCTGTGAATTTATTAAGTTGGTGTAGGAAAAAAAACAACAAGTACAACAATTATAGATAATGTGACACTGTTTATTGAGAAACATTCTGAAAATATAGACCAGAATATCCATGTCAGGGAAAGCATCCTGGAGCAGCTCCCAGTGGGTGTGCCCGACGACTGCCAGCCCCTCCCTATCAACCCTGCAGCTCTCAGAACCAGAGCCCAGCTGCATCAGGTTTCAAGCCGTGACACCATGATCCAGGAATGAGGAGCCATGCAGCAGGAAGAAACCAAGGAGAGGAACAGAGCAACATGCACAGGGCACAGATATGACCAGCACACCATGAAACCCTGCTTGATTAGCCACACCACCCACAGAATCCTGCTCCCCAGGTCCTGCTATGGCAACAGAACAAAGAAAATCCTTAAACATCAGCAAAGTCATTGCTGAGTCAGAGCTCCCATGGAAGAGGACAGGCCCAGGCTGAGATTCAGGCTTCCTGGGAAACAGCCAGCACCATAGAAACCTAGCTCTGGAGAAGGGCCAGCACAGGCCCGGCTACCTCTCTGGCATCTGAGGAGTACAGGGCCCCTGGTCCCTCACAGCAGAGACACTAACTGTGGGGTTGGCGTCAATATAGGAGGTCCGGCCCAGAGGGCCATAGATGAGGAAGAAGGTTGGCCAGGGTCTGTATGGGGGGGTTGGCTTAGAGGACAGGAGACAGTAGGCTGCAGAGGAGGAGACAGTGGAGGGAGAGGACTGAGAATGCTGAGGCAGGGCTGGGGGCCTGAGCTCTCCAAAGCTGATCCTACCCTTAAAACTAGAGTCCTACTTTCCTGTCCACCTGGCAATCTTAGAAAACACAGGTACTCTGATGAAGCGGCTGGATTTCATATAGGCAGCGATCTTTGGCAGGGCCTGCAGGGGCAGACACAGGAGCAGAGCTCAGGGTCTGTGGCCACACTGGGGTCCTAGAAACCACAGTAAAGTCACAACCCAGAGCCCCCTCCAGTGGGGAACAAGAGGAGTTGAAGCAGCAAAGAATTTGAGGCCAGGCTCTAATCCTCCCCTGACTCAGGGAGTCCTAACTCTTCTACGGGGTATCTGAGCGCAACATCACTGCTCCTCAATTCCTCCCGTGCTGAGGATACAGTGAGCTGCACCGAGCACACTCCTGGGCTTTGTGCCTGGATACCAGGGCTGAAAGTGCCCACCTAGTTTCTCAAGTTTTCAGCGGGATGTAGAATGTTCTGAGCCTAACAGGCCTGGCCTGGTTGTCACACAGTCCAGGACAAAGCTCTCACCTAGTCTCTGCTTCACAGCACAAAGAGCTGAGTCAACTTTTTCATACCCCAAGGCCACGACCTGGACCTCACCCAGAGCTGATAAGGAGATGAGCAGGCACATCACTCCATGAGAACAGAACAAAGATTGCAGAATGAACAATCTCTTGGACTAATGCCCCAAACCCTCATATCTGTGATAAAAGCTTTTGTTGCAAGTCAGATGTGCCTGGGTGACTGATGGGATCCTGAGAGTTGAGTACCTGGCTATGTTCCTCTGGGTGATGTCTGATGGGACCCTGAGAGCTGAGGGTCAGGCTGTGCTGCTAAGACCCATGCTGTGTTACCCTTTTCCTCCCTCCTACTATGTCTGCTGTTCTCAGCATGGAGTCACTTTGCATGTGCATAAAGATAAACATCAAGGACTGACCAAATGTCACAGAGAGAACATGTTGAGTACTAAATGAAGAAAAAGGCAGACAGAAAAAAAGTTTTCACCACAAACTCTTCAAGACAAGAACCTGCACCAGGGGCATTTCAAGGCCACTGAGATCCAGCACCAACAACACACCTTGAACAGCTCATTGCTTCCACATGGGGAGCTCATTGCTTCAACTGCTTTGGAGATCAAGCACATGGAGTGTCTGTGTCTCTGACACTGAACCTCAGTTCTAACATGTCTCATCCTCCTGATGTCCGCTGCATTGCACATGTGCTCACTGTCTGGCCTCTCCTAAGGTCTCCAGGGATGGGAGACCCAGATTGGTCAAGGCCCTAGGTTATTCCTTGTAGAACAAAATTCAGAGAAGCCCGATTGCTACTCACCCATACACACTAGCGGCTCCTAGGAAGTTCAGCACAGCTGTGACGGGCTATGGGAGCCTGACATGTAGCTTTCCCCCTACTGGCTCAGTCTCCCTTTGAATGAACTGGGAGAGACAACTTGTGCAGATACACTGGACACAGCAGGTGCAGGATGCTAACCCTGGGTCCTGCTCTCAGGGGTTGGTCTGCAACTCAGCTCCAGGACTTAGCATGAAGTAACTGGAAAAGTGGAGAGAAGGATCAGGGAATCACCTCAAATCTGGCCATGAAATCCTTCAGGTTTGGGAATGCATCCAGGCAACCAGGAACAAATATACGGTTCTGGTCCAGGATGTCATAGACGTGGAAATCAGCAATGGTGATCTGCAGAAGCCAGGAGGACGGAGCTCAGGAACAAAGGAGACCGACCATGCCCCCTGCTCCTGCCTCCCTCCCTCCCTCGGTCTCACCTTGTCCCCTGCAAACCAGGGCCGCTTCCCCAGGAGCTGGGAGTACAGTGTCAGCTTGTCTGGGAGGCCCTTGAGGTAGTCAGGCTTCAGCTTCTCCTGAAAGAACAAAAGGCTGTCAGCACCCGCAGGCACAACTTTGGGGAGAGGGGCTGCCTGTCAGGGCTGCACATGGCCCCGCTGGCCAGGGGAGCAGCCGTCCTCACTGAGCGTGGCACAGGGTCCGTGTTCCTCCTCGGATTTCATTCATCAGCATCTGAGAGACTCCCACTGGCCCCTATCCCATTTGTGGGAGACCACAGGAGGTCACAGAGTAGTGCAGTTCTGTCCCTTAGTGTGTCATCTCTGATGTCCAAGCATCCTGCTGTGGGTCACTCCCAGGAGTGTCATGAGTGTAGGTTCCCTGGGACTCTGCTGGGGGTGAAAGCAAAGAGGCAGAGAACTAAAAGACCTTGGCAAAGAAGACGAAACTCTACCTGGTGGGCTGGCAGGAGAATGCTAGAGGCATGTGTACAGCTCACAAAGGATGAGAATGTGATCTGCAAGGTTGAAGGGAAAGGAACCCAGGACCTCTGGGTGACCCTGGGTTACTCATTACATAAATATGCTTATCCCTTTTGGGGCATGAACCAGTCCTGGGAAAACATGGCACACGCTCTAAGACGCTCCCATCTTGAACTAACATAACTCATGCCATGGACTTTGCTTCTAGGTACTGGAAGATGATGAGGAAAAAGCTGGGAAAGCTGGCTATGGTAAGATTGATTCAAAGGTCAGAAACAAAAAGGATTCTGAAGCAAATTTCCTCTCTTAGACATCACTGTTTACCCAAGGTCATTGGGACTGTGTCTAGGAGTATGGCAGTGATGTAAAAGATTTTAGTTCTCAAGACATAGAGACTACAGAATCAATGCGTTGGTCAGATAGGAAATTGCTTGGAGAATCATTCTCCCTAGGGAGTTTAGTAGCAAACAGGAGCAGTGCCGATGAGAACACAAGAGGTTAATTCCTCACTGAACCCACCAGGTCCTGTCCAGTGGGGCACTCACAAAGTCAGGGCTGTAACAGATCCTGAGGAATTGCATGCGGTTGTCCATAGCCTGGTTCTCCAAAATGTCCACGTGAATCTTCTCCTCTTCCGTCTCCCCACCTGCAGCACACACAGCAGACACCCTCAGCATCCCACACAGCCAGGCCCAGGGCACAGCCACAGCCCCACGCCCTCAGCCAGCCCCACTCACACAGGTTGTGCTTGCGGCCGAGATAGCGCACAATGGCATTGCTCTGGGTGAGCTTGTGAGTGCCGTCAATCAGGTAGGGCAGCTGGGGAGTGAGGAGGGAAGACACCCATAGCAGGCCCTCAACATGTACTCTGTACAAACCCTGGGTGAGCTCTGACGAGGGACATCATAAGAAAACTTTGCAGTGAACTGATAATGACAATAGCTGAGCACAAGGTCCTGGTCCTGAATCCTCTAAACATAGGAAGGATGTGGAGCCAGAGAGACACTTTGCACTTTTTCCACCCGACAGCCAGCCACCCATTTCCTGCACGTACATTGGGGAAGTCCAGGCCCAGCTTGAATTTTTCACTCAGCCACTGGCTTATGTCACAGTCTGGACCTGTGGAGAAGACCAAGTGAAACAAAACCTCCCCAGTGTGCAGCCTCTTTTCCTGGACCCTCCCAAGGAGTCAGGGTAAGACCACTAGGTAGGGCATGTGGGATCTGTGCCCCTCAGTCTCACATTCAAGGTCTGGAGTAAGGGGAAAGACTGACTGTAAGAGCTCTGGACCCTAAAGCTTTTAGGAAGTGTGGGCAAGGACCCAATGCTGAAACCAGGTTCTCAGCACCCCTTCCCAGAGCCATGCCGTGGGAGGCCACACTGCACCCACAGGGACCAGGAAGGGTAGGCTCTGCTTCCAGGGGTTGAGGTCTGCACAGGTGAACCACGGGTGGCCAGGCAGGGGTTGCTAGGTTACAGCATGCAGTGGACAGAGGTCAGAGCAGGCAGGTGCATTACCGTCCCCCATGGTGTAATGCTTTTCCTCATAGCTGGTGCCAGTGTATTCCAGGAGTGCACGGACAGGGAAAACCAGCTGGGAAAGATGCCAGGGCCTGGTGTCAGAGCTGGAGGGACTCCGACTGGTGCTCTTATCGCCTCCAGGTGAGCCCCTATTTACATCTAACAGTATGCCCTTGCCTTTTGTCCCTACCCATCTCTGGGATGCCTGCACTGGGAGATCCCGAAAGCCTAGGCAGAGAAGTGCCAAAACTGGTACAGGAAACAAGGCCTAAAACCTCCCAAGCTGCTCAATGCCCTCTGTCCCACCCCGCGTTAAAAACTCACATCCCACTGGTCAGGCTGACCCCTCACTCACCCCGCGGACGTCCCAGTAACCCAGTGTCATAGGCATGGTGTTGCTAGTGCTGCAGTCCAGGGAGACTGGGCTTATAGGAAAGTTTCTAGGGCCTGTAAGTCCAGGGTGCAGACTGGCAGGGGCATGGCTGGCTGCAAACCCGCCCATTTCCACCCCGTCCCCAAGCTCTGCAATCCGTGGAGGCACTGAGCTCAGAGCTCCATTCCACCCCAGCTGCAGGTTGAGTCATATCTGAGGCAGTGCTCAGGTTTGGCTGGGCAGTTGGAGGTGTGCAGACCAAAGCCAAGTGCTGGCCCAGCATTGGCAATGCCCGCAAGCCCTCTTCACTGGGCTACCCTCTGCTGGGCCCCAGGAGTTGACAGTTTCCTTGGCAGGCACCTAGGGAGAGTGGTTGGCAGGGTAAGAAGGGTGGGGGATAGCATGGTGGGGGTTGAAGGTGGGATGGGGAGGGGCTTTTCATTGCCTACAATTCCCTCTGCTGCCTCTCTGTGCTGGGTGCTCGGCTCAGTCCTCATCCCAGGGAGGAGCAGCTGTGGCATGCCATCCCACTCTGGATTCTGGGAAGACAGGCTGCTGGGCCAGACCAGGATGGGGTGCCCCTTGACCAGGGGCAGGGACAGTAAGGGTGACCTCCCTCTTCCCATAAGGAACTGGAGCAACTGAGTTCCCTGAGGTGTTTAAGGATTATGTAAAGTAGCTGAATCCTATTCTGCTCCAGCAAGGGGGCAGGTACACAAGAGCCTCCCTGCCAGGCAGCTGGCTTTGGATGCATCTGGTTGGAGTGACCAGTTCCTCTCCAAGGCAGAAGCAGGGTCTTTAAGGGGCTGTGGAGTCTTAGGGCTCTGCACTCCTTCAAAGCTCAAAGCCAAGGGCCAGATCTTCTTCCCATCCAGCTCCCTGCTACTGGCCTAGGAAAGCAGCAGAAGATGGCCCAAGTGCATGGGGTCCAGACTTCCCAATGGGACACCAGGATGAAGCTCCTGCCTGGCCTTGACCTTCTCAGTTTTGGCTATCTTTGCCATCTGGGGAGTGAAGCAGCAGTTCAAAGATTCTCTTTCTCTCTCTTTCTGTAACTCCTTTTTAAAAAATCACCTTATTTTAAAAATTAATTTATTATTTTTTTATAATCTTGCATAGTTGATTAAGGTACAAAGTGTCAAGAGCTACAGGAAAGTGGGTAAGACCATTGTTTCCACACTAGCATCATTGTTTTGTTTTTTCCCTATATCTGGGGTCAGGGGAGAAACAAAGGGAGAAGCTCCACCCAGCCTCCCCCTCATCCCAGGTCCTTGATATGGGGCATGCTCTGAGGGTCCTACTCCAGCAGTTGTGATAGTTCAACTGTTCTGAATTGCTGCCAATCTCACTGTTCCAAGCACAGTGAAACCTATTCAGAATCCACTGGCTAACATAGTTTCTTCATGGTTGGGGTTCTGACATCAGCAGTTCAGTTGGAGGGATCTCCAAAGAAACTTCGTCTGAGGTGATCCCAGACCTGATTCTTGTGTGTGCTTGCCAGTACAGCATCTGGCACAGTCCGTTGCCCCAATCAGCTTATGCACATGCTGGTAGTTACAATTGCTGGGTCATTTCTGTTTCCAGCCTTGTCTTGCACATGAACCAATGGGTGTTGCAGTCCAGCCTGATCCTACCCACTTCATATTTGGCCCTCATGCAAACCAGTGGGAGCTGCAGTCTAGTTGGAGCGACTCCCCATAACCCCCACCAGGCCTGCCCCCCACCCTAGTTCAGTATGTACCACAGACTTGTTCAGTCTGTCCCACATCCCATTTAGCTCTCATACATTGCAATGTGCATTGAAGCCCAGTTCAACCCAACCAATCCCACTATCCAGCCCACACACATACTGGTGGGTGCTGTTCTGTCTAGCCACCCCCCTTTTTATTTATTTATTTATTTATTTTTTCACTGGTAAATTCAAAGTTATTTAATAGGTGCACATACAACTTGAATGTTATACATTTTTAAAGAATATATACAAGTATATTATACGTATACTATTACATGCTTAATATACTGTCTCAGAGAATTCAGGCTTTTATAATGCTATTTTAAAATTTTAAATATGTTTTAATAGGTTATTTATTAGTACTATTAAAATCTTTTTTGGGACTATCACTATAGTAAATGCTTTATTTACATCATCATATTTAATATCAAAAAGGTCTCTGGAGACAAGTTGCTTTTGTTTTTCTATAAAGAAACAGGTATTGGCCTGGCACGATAGCCCAGTGGCTCAAGTTCTCACCTCGCTTATACCGGGATCCTATATGGGCTCCAGTTCAAATCCTGGCAGCCTACTTCCCATCTAGCTCCCTCCTTGTGGTCTGGGAAAGCAGTCAAGGATGGCCCAAAGCCTTGGGACCCTACACCTGCTTGTGGGAAACCTGGAAAGAGGCTCCGGGTACCTTAGCCACCCCTTTTTAAAATTAAAAAGAATATATGTATTTTTAATGATGTTAACATTGTTGATCAGGGTGAGAGGGATTGAGAATTAGGGGAAAATGGTGCCATCGTTGTTTCCACTTTGTCCATTTCTTGTTCCTCTATCTGGGGTAAGTGGGGAGAGAGTGAAAAAAGCCATACCCAGCTTTCCATCTGTCCCAATACCTAAGGTTGGGGACTGGCCACCCAGAATCAACTCAGGGTTCCGATGTGGTACATGGTCCAAGAGTTCTGCCCAAATGGTTTCAATAGTTCTGAGATGCTGCCTCTCTCACCGATCGAAGGATGAGGGAACACTTCCAATGTCCATTGGCTGACACAGTTGACCTTAGGATCTCTATTCACCCAGATTTTTGTTGTCATCGTTTGTCTGTGGCAGATGTCTAATTTGCTCTGTTTTCCTTCTTCTGCCATGGCCCCAGATGTCCTCTACAGACTCCATGGACTGCCGTGTCCTCCATGCTACAGATTAAGCCCTTGCTGGTGGGCCCAAGACTCCGTCCAGGACACCTGGGCTCTGCTAGACCACCAGCACCTGGAACTCCTGAACCCAGCAACCACACTGCAAAGGCAGGCTCAAATACTTGGGCCAGGTGAACTGGGCCCTGCCAGATCCCCAATCCCCCTGGTGCTCACAGACGTGGCACCGACTGTACAGGCAGCCTAAAGGACCAGGGCCAGATGATGTGGAACTTCTTGGAAGACAAACCCTTGGGGCTGATGGACCCAGCACTTACAGCATAGGAGGGCCCCACCAGACCCCCTACTCCTGGGACTCAAGGACCTGGCACCCATTGTGAAGGCAGGCCCCATGGACCTGGGCCAGATGACCTGAGCCCTGTCAGAATGCCTGTCCATGTGGCACAAGGACGCAACACCTACCACACAGTCTCTGCAACTTTTTCAAGTAAATAACTTGTTTCAGTCACTGCCATCATAGTTGGAGTGCTATATGATGGAGAAGTGCCTTTGATAGCAGTCTCTGCTGGCACTCTCTTTCTGTCTGCCCTTGGCTAGGAACATTTGCCACAAGAAGACTCTTTATACATGTGGGCCCCTTGGACTTGGCCCTCCCAGCCTAGAGGCCACCAGACGGAAGTCTCTGGTCTTCACAAATTGCTCCATCTCAGCCATTCTGTTACAGCAGCACAAACAGACCAAGGAACTAAGGTGGCCTGCTGGATGACAGAGTGTGGCTGTCACAGAGGGAATGACAGTGAGGGGGGAACCATGTCTCAGAAGACACCAGATGTCTGTTCTTTTGTTGGGGCAAAAGATGGAACCCAAGAGGAACCCCAGGCAGGATGGCCAGCTCTGACCTCAGCTGTGCAGATCTAGGGCTTAAGCCATGCCGTCATGCCCTGAACACTGAGTTCAAAGGGTACATAAGGTAGTGGCAGCAAAGTGACCCTGTGACCTGCACTATCACCTCCACAAGGATGATGCCCTCCCTGCCTGCTTTCTTCTCGCTGGCAGAAATCTGTTTGAAAGCTAACAGCCTGTGACCCATCACTGTGCTCTGTTTGAACGATAAGACAAGGGACCACGAGTATAAGATAAGTGATGGGTGAAACATTAAAAAGGCAACCAGCTGAAAGTTAAAGGGCAAGGGGATTGCGCTGCAGAAAATCCATCTGGGCAATTAGCCCACAGTTTACAAGGCCTGCAGGGTGTCAGCCCAGTGTGCCAGGAGAGGTTTCAGCTCACCTGGGTGTGGTGTGGTGTGGGCATGGGTAGGACAGGTATGGGTCATCCCACTTCATTCAGACAGGCCCCTCCTGCAGCTCAGGTCCCCTATCTGTGTCCAGGCTCGGGAAGCAGCCTCTGGCCTCAGAGTGGGTTGTGCCAGGGTTTGCCTCTTGTGGGGCACAGATGCCTGGCCCCTGTAGTATGACTGTTCCCACCAGATGTTAAACCTGTATCTGAACTTTACACCTCCTGAGCCTCAACAGATGAAATGTCTAGATGCAGTTGAGAAGACACTTCTGAAATGAGCCAGCAATAATTGGAACGAGACTTTTGAAAGACAGAGCCAACACCGTGGCGTTGGAGGTCAGAGCCCCTGAACTATGGGTGCTCTCCACCAACCGCAAAATGTAGAGAAGTTCCAACATTTCAAGGGGCGCTGTGCAGGATAATCTAATTGGACTGAGACAGACTCATACCCTGTAGAGTGACCTCTGACCTGGATAGTGTCATTCCTTTCAAATCTTTGAACTTTTTGGCTGAGTCTTTTTTTTTTTTTTTGAAAAAGAGAGAGAGAGACATCTTCCATTGACTCACCAAATAGCCTCAACACCTGAAGCTGGGCAGGAATTCCATGTGAGCCTTCCATGGGTGGCAGAATCTCAAGTGGCTGAGCTATCACCCACTGCATCTCAGGGCATTAGCCAGGAGTGGATTGGAATTGAAGTACCAGGGACTGGAATCAGCACTCCAGTGTGGGGTAGGAGAGACAGCCAAGCAGCAGCTTAATTCACTGTGCCACAACTCCCACCTTATTGTCCCTTATATTTTAACACTCTGACAGCTGTTTTTTAAAATCTTGCTTAAATGACCTCAATTTTTTTTAAAGGATAGCATACATTTTTTAAGCTTTTCATTTTTTAAATGTTTGTTTTCATTTGAAAGATAGAGTTACAAGGAGAGGAGAGAGATCTTTCATCCTCTGGTTCATTCCCCAAATATCCAGTGATCAGAGGAGTTGACTGATCAAAGCCAGGAGTTATAAGATTCTTTGGGGTCTCCACATGGGTGCAGGGGCCCAAGGACTTGGACCCTCCTCTGTTGCCCTCCTTGGCCATTAGCAGGGAACTGGATAGAAGTGGAATTGCTGGAACTCAGACTGGTATCCATACACGATATTAGTGCCACAGAGGGATACTTAGCTTTTTTTTTTTTTAAAGATTTATTTGTTTTTATTGGAAAGTGAGATATACAGAGAGGAGGAGAGACAGAGAGGAAGATCTTTTGCCTGATGATTCACTCCCCAAGCAGCCACTATAGCCAGAGCTGCACCAATTCAAAACCAGGAGCCAGGAACTCTTCTGGGTCTCCCACATGGGTGCAGGGTCCCAAGGTTTTGGGTCATCTTGAACTGCTTTCCCAGGCCACAAGCAGGGAGCTGGATGGGAAGAAGGGCCACCAGGATTAGAACCGGCGCCCTTATGGGATCCTGGCTTGTGCCAGGTAAGGACTTCAGTCACTAGGCTACCATGCAGGGCCCAGGGATACTTAGCTTTTATGACATGGCACTGGCCTCAAGTCTTTGATTATTATCTGGGAGAATCTTCAGAAAATATGTACAAGATAGAGCCAAATTGAAACTGACACAAAAATTTCTTATATGCCCAACATACATTAACATAAAGAAAATAGGCCAGCACCGTGGCATGGTAACATAGCCTCCATGTGTGGCACCAATATTCCAAATGGTCTGAGGTTCATGTCCTGGCTGCTTTATCCAGCTCCCTATTATGAGCTGGGAAAGCAACAGAGGGTGGCTCAAGTCTTGGGCACTTGCACCACGTGGAGGTCTGGTAGAAGTTTCTGGCTCTTGGCTCCATACTGACTGGGCTCTGGTGTTGTGGCCATTTGGGAAGTGAACCAGCAGATTCAAGATTTCTCTGTGTTTCCTTCTCTCTCTGTAACTCTGCCTTTAAAATAAAACTAAGTACATGTTGGAACACAAAAAGAGAAAACAAACTGGGTTCTAAGATTGTAGATTAACATTGGGTCCAATGTGAATCCTCAATGGTTAAATCTCACCTTACAGTACTGGAATCCTAGTATCACAGGATGCCAGTTCATGTCCCAGGCACTCCACTTCCCACCATTCCTCTTCCTGCTTGTGTCCTGGGAAAGCAGTAGAGGAATGCCCAACGCCTTGGTACCCTGTACCTGCATGACAGAACTGGAAGAAGTTGCTGGTTCTTGGCTTTGGGAGTAAGCCGGCAGATGGAAGATCTTTCTCTCTGTCTCTCATTCTTTCAGTAAAACTCTTTGCCTTTTCTAAATCAATCAACCAACCAACCAATAAATATCTCTTTGAAAAAAACCATCTGGATTTAAAAAACATTTTTTTAAATTATATTTTTGACAATCTTTACATAGTTAATTGGGGTAAAAAGGCTCAAGGGCTATAGGAAAGTGGGTAAGACTATTATTTCCATATTGTTTCCTTCATGTTTAAAGGGGGGTATTAAGGAAGAAGGCCCACCCAATTTCCCACCCTCCCCAGGTCCTGCATGTAGGGTATGCTCCGAGGTTCTTGCTCAAGTGGTTTTGATAGTTCACCAGTTATGAATCACTGCCAATCTTGCCACTCCAAGCACTATGAGGTCTTTGAAGAATCCACTGATTGACATAGTCCATCATAGAGTCTCTGTTTGCCCTGTATTTTGCTGCCAACATATAGCTGAGATGGTTGATTGACCTGTTCTGTCTTCTCTCTTTTCTTGGTTAGGGTTCTGAGTCCAGCATTTCGATTGGGGAAATCTCCAAAGAAACTTTGAGGTGTTCTCAGACCAGATTCTTGTATGTACTAGCAGGTACAGGGCCCGGCTCAGTCCATAGCCCTGATCAACTGGCTGTGATTACTTGGTTGATTCTGTTTTCAGCCCCGACTTTCACTGGAACCAATGGACGTGGTAGTCCAGCCTGGTTCTGCCCAACACATACTTGGCCCTCACATAAACCAGTGGGAGCTGCAGCCTAGTTGGAGTGACCCGCAATAACCCCATCCAGGACCACCCCCCACCCTGGTTTGCCAGTATGTGTAGCAGTAGTTCAGTCTGTCCCACACCCCATTCCACCCCAGCCCCTGTCCTGGTTTTTGTGCCCTCCCGTGGAAGTGGTAATCCAAGAGGGAGGAGCCCACTATTTCCCTCCCAGGCCACTCCCACTCCCGGATTGTGCACTCTCCAGGTAGTTCTGTGGTTTGACTTGACAGAACTAGCCCCTAGTGCCAGCTTCTGTCAGCTGATGCTGTGGCTAAGCCCAAACAACCCTCACCCATTCTAATTTTGTTTGGATTTTTAAAAAACATTTTTTAAAGATTTATTTATTTATTGGAAAGTCAGATATACAAAGGAGGAGATATACAGAGATATACAGAGGAGGAGAGACAGAGAGGAAAATCTTCCATCTGATGATTCACTCCCCAAGTGAGCACAACGGCCGATGCTATGCCGATCCGAAGCCAGGAGCCAGGAACTTCTTCCAGGTTTCCCACACGGGTGCAGGGTCCCAAAGCTTTGGGCCGTCCTTGACTACTTTCCCGGGCCACAAGCAGGGAGCTGGATGGGAAGTGGAGCTGTCCGGATTAGAACCAGCGCCCATATGGGATCCTGGCGCGTTCAAGGTGAAGACTTTAGCTGCTAGGCCACGCCGGGCCCTTAAAAACGTTTTTTAAGCAAAATTTTTGAAGTTGTACCTTAAAATTAAATAAGGGTTTCTGTGTTTTGCAGGGAGTGGGTGTTTGGAGCATCTACTCTTTGGGCTGCCTGCATCCCACATGGTCTTTCCTGGGTTCAAGGTCCAGCTCTCCTGCATATTCCAGCTTCCTGGAAATGCCAGTCATGGGAAGCAGCAGGTGGTGGCCCAAGTAGCTGCGTCACCTTGTGGGAGAGCTGGGTGGCATTCCCAGCTCGCAGCTCCAGGCTGCCACAGCCCTGAGTGCTGTGAGCATCTGGGAGCTGAGTCAGCCAATGGGAAATCTCTTTTCTGTCTCTCTCCATTTCTCTTTCACTGGCTCTCTCTTAAAAATAAATAAGTAAACAATAATTGTGTTTTTAAAGTCATGGGAAAAAGGAATTGAAAGATAACTTTATTTTTAAAATGATACATTTGTATGATTCAGACACATATGCACACATGTATGTTCTTAACTGAAATGAACTTACTCAAACCAGCTTGAGTTTTTGTAAGTTACTTTCTGACTTTTTGGTTACTCCACTATTGTTTTTCTTTGATAGGAGTCTCTACCTGCAACACCTGCGCTCTCTCCCAGGCGAGGCCTGTGCTCCCAGGGGATATTTAGCAGTATCCTGAGGCTGTTTCAGTATCAACCAGTGCAAAGCCCTACTGGCACCTGGTGTGCTGCCAGTGCCTGCAACACACAGCTCAAAACAGAGAATGGCTTGATTCCCAAATGCCTGCGTGCCAGGGCAAAGCAGCTCCTTGGCTCAAAAGCTGTGGTTGCAGAAACATTGTCCTCAAAATTTAGGCCAGCAGGAAAGATCCAGAGAGCCATTCTTTTGGGCTATGAAATAGGGCTTACACGGGCGGGCAGGAGTTCCCACAAGTCACTGCAAACTTTCCATGGCTGCCTGGGACCTGCCCTGGGAGGAGTGACTGAAGTTCAAATGCAGGAATCTCTAATGGTGCCTGGCACCTGGGACACGGACAGCAAGCAGCAATGGGGGTCACCACGGCAGCCACTCCTCTCCCACTGTTCTTGCACCCTCGGGACCTCCCAGAGCTACACATGGAATTGCCAAATGTACAGGCAGACAGGCTCTTTGGAAGCCCTTAAAGCACTGATGGTGAGCAGAGGGATGCTCATGTGGAGGAAGCATGCCTTCTCCTAGCATCCTCAGAGCTGCATTCTAAGGGGTTTTAGTCAGTTGCATCATAAAAAAAATCCCCAATAGTAATGTGTGTGATGTGGGGCTGGCACAATGGCTCAACTGGCGAATCCTCTTTGTGCCAATGCAGCATCCCATATGGACTCTGGTTTGTGTCCTAGCTGTTCTACTTCTGACCCAGCTTCCTGCCTGTGGCCCGGGAAAGCGGTGAAGGATGGCTCAAAGCTCTGGGACTCTGTACTCGTTGGGGAGACTAGGAGGAGACTCCTGGCTCCTGATTTCAGATCAGCTCAGCCCTGGCCATTGTGGCCATTGGGAAGTGAACCAGTGGATGAAAGCTCATTGTCTGTCTCTCCTCCTTTCTGTAACTCTGCCTTTCATAAAAATAAATGTATCTTTAAAGAAGAAAGAAATGAATGTGTTCCATCATGCCCTGCTGTGCTGGATATACCAATGTATTAACGGATAATTTTGATCAGTGTGTGTGTGCTTTTTATGTATACATACATACATATTTATGAAGATTTATTTATTTCTGTTGGAAAGTCAGATTTATAGAGAGCAGGAGAGATAGAGAAAGATCTTCCATCTGCTGGCTTACACCTCAAGCGGCTGCAATAGCTGAAGCTGAGCAAATTCAAAGCCAGGAGCCAGGAGATTCTTTTGGGTCACCCACATGGGTGCAGGGTCCCAGGGTCGCAGGCAATCATCTACTGTTTTCCCAGGACACAAGCAGGGAGCTGGATGGGAAGTGGAGCATTTGGGACATGAACCAGTGCCTATATGGGATTCCGGTGCATGCAAGGTGAGAACTAGCTACTAGGCTACTGCGCTGGGCCCATGTGTGCTAAATATTAACCAGCCAGAGTTCCACAAAAACATGGAACCTTTGAGGACATATCTGAGAATAAATGTACTAAGACTTTGCCAAGCTTTTTGGAATATGGATTAAAAATCGGGTTTTATTTGAGTGCAGAATTTTAAAGTCCATTCATATTTTTTCATAACATGTCTGATAGGGCTTGCCCCCAGTCCTAGCACTTGCCAACTGATGCTGTGGCAAAGTTCAAGTAGCCTGCACTCACTTTGGCTCATTCATACGCCGGTGGATACAGTCTGTTAGCCTAACCTGGCTCTTCCCCAACCCAATTCACATGCAGGCCAATGCGTATTATAACCCTGCCCGGTTTGCCTGCCCCGGTCCCAGTTCTCACGCCCAACAGTGGGAGCAGTGATCAGGCAGGGGAGCATATTGCGTTCCCTTCCAGGCTTGTATCTCCTGTGTCCCCAGCACCGCACCCCTGCCTGGTCTCACATGTGCTGATGGGTGCTGTGGCCCACTCTGTTGTGGCTCACTTACCTCAGCATTTGCTGCCAGGTGTTGTAGTCTGGATTGGCCTGGTCTGACCCCATTTTCAGCTCATGGTATAGCCTGGCTAGATGCTATAGCCTAGCCCTGTCCAGCCAGCCCCTAGTCCTGGCCCTAATGTGAACTGACTGGTGTTGTGACCCATCCCAGCCTGTCCTGTACCCCTTGCTCTCA
Source organism: Ochotona curzoniae (assembly GCF_017591425.1). Taxonomy (NCBI): domain Eukaryota; kingdom Metazoa; phylum Chordata; class Mammalia; order Lagomorpha; family Ochotonidae; genus Ochotona; species Ochotona curzoniae. Next base: position 148,660 of record NW_024466689.1, on the reverse strand, counting down.
CATCTGCCAGTGGGTGTTACGAACTGGCCCAGTTTTCCTGCTCCACACATACGCCGGTGGGTACTGTAACCTGGCCTGGTCTGGGCTACTCCCAGGCTTGGCTCTTGTACTTTCTTTCACGGACTGTGTCCTGACAGAGGAGTTCCCCAAGCTCCTCTATCAGGTGTCCTTCCAGTGGTAGATCTTGTGCATTCTGGTGGGTCCTTGGCCAAAATGACTTAGTCTATCTCCTGTCCTGGCAGGAAGAGTGGCCTTGCCCAACTGGACCATCCCCATTCTGGTCCTCACTGTTGGGTGCTACAGCCCAGCACACCTGATCTATACTCAGACCCAGCTCTCATGTGGTTCAGCACGAGCTGAGACCCAGCCAAGCCTATCCTACACCCACTCTGGCTCTCAGGAGCAACCAGCAGGTGCTAGAGTCTAGCTCGGTCTGGCACTCCCCAGACAGTTCACATCCATGCCAAGGGGATGCTGCGGTCATGTCCAGCTCAGATCCCTGTCCCCATTCGGGCTCTTGGGCTCACCAGTGGGAACCAAACCCAGTCAGGGTGTCCCCTTAGCTCCCCAACCAGCTCTCATCTTAGCCACAGATCTTGCATGTACCAGTGGCTGCTTTGACCAAGCTTGGCATAGCCCATTTCCTGTTGTGGCCTTTGCCATCAGATGCTGCAGCCTGGCCTGTCCAGGCCAGCCCTAAGTCCCAACGCTCACTGGTAGGTGCTGCAGCCTGGTTTGTCCAGTCTGCTCCAGTCCTTCTCACATACAAACTGGTAGTTATGATAGCCTAGCCCAGCATTACCTATACTCCAACCTGGTTCCTACACATGCCAGTATTTGGCCTGACCTTGTCTGGTCCACCTCCCCCATCCCCAGAACCAACTCACACACTTGCCACAGCTGGAGCTGCTTTGCCCATCCTGACCAACACCCAAGTCTGAATCATACTCACCAGCGGGAGCTATGGCCTGCCATGGGAGTTCCCCATGTTCCCCCATCAGACCGACACCCAGGCCCAGATCTCACATGTGCCAGCAGGTGCTAGGCCCTTACTTGGCATAGTCTGCCCCCTCTGTCATAGCCTCTGGTTGATTTTGCTGCCCGGCCCACTCCACACCCTCTTCTTGGGGGCATCTCCAGGTGCTGGAGCCAAGACCAGCCCAGCCTATTCCCAATCCCAGTACCAGAGATTTCCATGAGTGTCAGAGTTCCATGGTTATGCCTAGCTCAACCCTTCACTACCCCCAGCTCTTGGGCAAACCAGTGGAAATTATAGTTCCATAGGGGTGAGCCCACATATCCCCCACAGAATCTGCCCCTAGACCTGGTTTTCTCACATGTTGGTTAGTGTCATGGCAGAGACTAACATTACTTGTTCCCTGTTATGACACTCACTGGCGGGTACTGTGTGATTTATCCCTTCCAGGTAGGCCCCCAGCCCTAACTATAGTGTGCACTGGTAGGTGGTGGCTGGTGATGGTCCATGCTAGCTAGCCCAACTCAGGTCTCTCATATGGGCGGGTAAATCTGTTTGACCCAACAAAGAATCTTCAGCTTTGCCTCTTCCAAACTGCTGGGTCTCAGCCCCTTCACTTACCTGCAAGTACAGTGGCCTTGTTGATGGAAGTCCCTCAGAAGTCATTCCTCACCTGCAACATACTCCCTCAGTGGTCCTCCCTTCCACACATCCCTTACCCCTTTCCCTGAACAATCTTCAGTCCCTATGCCTGGGAGCTCATAGGTTCCCTACTACAGTCTTCCAAAGCCCAGTCTTCCAGTGTGGTGGTGTGCTGCCTGGAGCTCTGCCCACCCACGAGGGACCCAAGTGCTGGGGTCTGTGCGGTAGGTGTGGATGGCACGAAGGTGTGAAGAGAACAGCTCCCCTGCTTGGCAGGGCCCGGGGGAGCTTCCAGCTGTTTGGCAGGGCCCGGCGTATTTCTCTCTGACCACCCTGACGCTGTTTCACCCCCTGGCTGCATGGACACTCAAGCACCCCACTAAGAATTCTGTATTCTTTTGAGGCATTGTTGTTTGCCCCTGTGAGACAGTTTTTGCAGGTTTTTGCAACCGATGTGAGCTTGAGAGTTAATGTCACTGATAATGTCTTGGTGAGTGGGCCTTTGACAATTTACACACAGGAGCACAATTAAGCCCATGCCATTTTTGGACACCTTATTGGGTACTTAACCATTGTCTTAGAATTTGGCCCAGACATGTAGCACACCTTCTGGGAAGGGGCTTGAAAATATCCTAAATATTAATGCAAGTGATGGGAGTGAGAGCTGAAACTGCTATGGCAATAAATATAGTTATTGTTATCTCAAAGGCTAGCCTGCCTTTGCAATTTTTTGGAGCATAGAAAATGTAATTGTTTTAGCCACTTTTATAATTTTTAGCTAGAGGAATTAAGGATGTTTATTAGCAAAAGAAGCTTTTGATTATTGCTTTATTGTTTATGGGGTTGTAGGAGTCTATAGTTGTAGGGCGATTTAACATTTGAAGTTTCTGTTTTAGATTTTAGGTTTTTTCCCTTGTAACCTATTTTCCCATTAAATGATGGGTAAATTGTAGAAGTAGAAATGTGGTGGGAAAGTACTACTAATTAGCAGGTAATCGCATGTGCCTTGGCCTTGGAGTCCTGGCTGTTGCTCCATGGCTGCTGTTGTAGAATAAACAATAGCTTGCTTTGAAGAATATGAATACAGTATTTTGCAAAATTATCTTTAGGAGCACCTGCTTAGCCTTGAAGTGCAGACAGAGTGACCAAATGTCTGTACATGCCCCCTTAATTTTGAAAAGAAAAAAAATAGAATAGTTGCTTGTGCAGAAGCTTGAGAAGGGTTTTGAGTAAATAAAAAGGACAGCTTTTTCCTGAGCTGTTGTGAGAACGCACCAAGTGTCTGTGTCTGTGTCTTTCTTTATCGCCGACTCCACGCACCCTTCCCGAGCTCTGAACTCGGCTGGAGCTGGACTCCGGCACCCAAGCTCCTGGGATGTATGCTGGCCTGGGTCTTTACCCTTCCAGCTACCCAAGATCCAGGCCCATTCAAAGTTTCCCAAGCCTGGTCCACCAGAACACAAGGACAGCAAGCTAACCTAGGGCTCTACCCTCCCCTAAGTCCCGTTTGGGTCAAATCATGTGGGGGAAATCCCCAGGCTTTCTGTACATTCCTGGGCATGAGTCCCCAGGTCTCCACATGCCCCCGCTGATGCATTCCCTACACCCCCTGCAAGCCTGCACCCCTAGGTCCCTGTAAGCTCGCCGCCTGCGCTGGCACAAAGCCAGCAGGAGCCCACAAATAGTGTTCATTGCATTCTTAATTCTATTTACCCACTGGCATTTTGTAATACTCTTGTATGTTTGCATATTTATCTGGTTGTTGTGGTCATTGCCTCCGGGAATGAAGGAGATGAGGTGATCCAGGGTCAGTCATCTGCAAGCTGGGAAGAGGAGCTGGCGATGGAGTCCAGTACCCACGGAAGGCCTGGGGGTGTCAATGGAGGGCAAAGGCCACAGTCAAATTCCCAGCTCAAGGTCAAGACCACAGAATGAGGAGAGTCAGTGGTTCCTTGAAGAGAAGGTGGATGTCCAGACGAACAGAGGGGAACTCACTCTCCCTCCACCTGTTCTTTCCTGTTGAGTTCCTGGCACGTGCAAGTCAAGTACTTTGGCCTCTAGGCTACCAGGCTGGGCCCCGGATTTTACCAATTTATTCATTGATGATTTTGGCCGGTGTTATGTGTATGTGCTAAACATTAAACAGCCAGAGTTTCACAAAGGAATAGAACCAATTAGGACATATCTGAGAATAAATGTACTAAGAATTTTCCAAATCTTATTAAAAATGGATTAAAAGCAGTTTATTCAAGGTACAAGATTTTGAGGTCTGTATATAGTTTTAATAATATGCATTTTCCATGTGTATGAAAGAATCTACACTAAAATAAACTTACATTCTTAATTCTATTTAACCACCAACATTTCTCAATACTCTTGTAAGTTTGGATATTTATCTGTTTACTGAGGTCATCGGCTCTGGGAATGAATTAGATGAGGTGATCCAGGGTCAGTCATCTGCACACTGGGAAGAGGAGCTGGGGAGGAGTCCAGTACCCGCCAAAGACCTGGGGGTGTCAGTGGAGGGCAAAGGCCACAGTCTAAGTCTCAGCTCAAGGTCAAGACCACAGAATGAGGAGAGTCAGTTGTCCCTGGAAGAGAAGGTAGAACTCACTCTCCCTCCACCTGCTCTTTCCTGTTGAAGCTTCGTGGATTGGAGGTGGTCAGCACAGTTGGTGAGGGTGAGAGTGGATCTTCTTTATTTGCTGCATTGATTCACATGCTAATCTCCCTGGAAGCACTCTCACCATCACCCAGAAACATGGATCCTTCAGCCCAAATGGACACCTCAAATGAAGAATGGTCACATTGTGTGGCAGGAAACCATGCCAAGCAGTGATTTCACCACTGTCCAATGCTGGACATGCAGGCTCATCTTTTGATAGCTCTTTCTTTAAATTAAAAAAAAAATAAAGATTTATTGCAAAGTCAGATATATATAGAGGAGGAGAGACAGAGAGGAAGATCTTTTGTTGATTATTCACTTCCCAAGTGACTGCAATGGCTGGAGCTGAGCCAGTTCGAAGCCAGGAGCCAGGAGCTCTTCCAGGTCTCCCATGCGGGTGCAGGGTCCCAAGGCTTTGGGCCGTCCTTGACTGCTTTCCCAGGTCACAAGCAGGGAGTTGCATGGGAAGCGGGACTGGATGGGAAGCTGGATGGGATTAGAACCGGTGCCCATATGGGATCCTGGTGCATTCAAGGCAAGGACTTTAGCCGCTATGCCTTGGCGCCAGGCCCTAAAAAATTTTTTTCATGATAATTACATGGTTGATCAGGGTGGGAAGGATTGAAGTTTAGGGATAAATGGGTGAAATCATTATTTCCAAATTTGCTATTTCTTCTTCTTGTTTCTGGGAAAAGGGAGGAGATAAAGGGAGATGCCACACCCAGTTTCCCAAATGTTCCCATACCTATGAATGGGCAACTGCTACCCAGTATCTATCCAGGGTCCTGGCGTATGCATGTTCCCAGGGTTCTGCACAAGAAGTTTGGATAGTTCTGAAATGCTATCAATTTAGCTGATCCAAGGATGATGAAGGTCTCCCAATGTCCATTGGCTGATATGGGTCTACCTGAAGTCTTCTTTCGTCCAGATCTTTGCTGTCATCATTTGGCTGGGGTAGTTGTTCAATTACTCTGTTCTTCTTCTGCTATGGTACCAAACAGGCTGCTATATTCTGCGTGTGCATCAGGGTCTGCATCCACTGTTCCACCTTCTTAACTGAGGAGGGCATATTCTTGCAAGTGAGTTCAAGGATCCAGGCCAGGTGACCTGAGTCCATCAGATCCCCCTCTTCCCCAGGCTCATGAACCTGACAACCCCTTGCAGGTGGGCCCAAGGACCCGAGCCAGGCAACCCGAGCTCTGCTGAATTCCCACCCCTAGGGCTCACAAACCTGGCACCCACTTCGCAGGTGGGTCGAGGGACCCAGGTGAGGTTCCCGGGGCTCACAAATCCAGCACCCCATGTGCAGGCAGGCCAAGAGACCCGGGCTAGGTGACCTGGGCCTGATTGGATCCCTCACCCATAAGGCTCATGGACCTGGGACCCACCTCACAGGCATGCACAGGGACCCGGGCCAGGCAACCTCACTGGATCCCTTGCCCCCAGGGCTGATGAACCTGGCACCCCTCGCCCCCACAGGTGGGCCCAAGGACCTGAGACAGGTGACCCAAGTCCCGCTGCATCGCCTACTCCTGGGGTTCACAAACCCAGCACCCACTGCTTGGTTGGGTCCAGGCCAAGAGATACAAGCCCCACTGGGTCCTCGCCCCCGGGGCTCACAAACCCAGCACCCATGGACCCCAGGCTGGTGTGATTTGCCTCACCTAAGCATACACTATTGTATTGTGCAGCCTGACGCAGTCTAGTCTGTCCCCCAGCTCCAGCTCTTTCTTGTGGGTGCTGCAGCCTATCCCAGCCCAGCCTGATCCGTGTTCCAGCCCTAATGTGAACTGGCTGGTGTTGCAGCCCAGTCTGGCTCCTCCTGCCCCCTGTCCTGGTTCTCAGATCTGCCAGTGGATGTTATAAATTGGCCCAGCTTGGTCTGTCCCCAGACCTGACCCACATGTATGCTGGCAAGTACTGTAACCTGGCGTTGTCTGGGCTGTTCCTTACCTTGATTCTTGTGCTCACCTGCAGAGACTGCATCCCAACGAAGGAGTTTCCCAAGCTCCTCTATTGGGTCTCCCGCCGTGGCAGTTCTCACACACATCAGTGGGTTCTTGGCCCAGGTTGACTTTGTCTACTTTCTGTCCTGTCTAGACCTAGCCCAGTCATTTCTACACCCAGCCTGGTGCTCACAAGTACCAGTGGGTGCTGGAGTCTAGCCCAAATGGCTGGTCCCTAGACTTGGTCCACACTTGCATCAGTGGAGGCTTTTGACATGTCCAGCCCCAGCCTGCTGTCACCACTCTGGCTCTTGTCCCCACCAGAAGGAACCACAACCCAGTTAGGACGTCTCCTTATCTCCCCAGCCAGGCTTGTTCCTATTCACAGCTCTTGGACGTGCCAATGGAGATTGCAGTTCCACAGAGGTAAGCCCATATCTCCCCCACAGGTTTTGCTACCAGATCCATTTCTCTTACGTGCTAGCTATTGTCATGGCCCATCTGAACGTCACCTGCCCTCTGTTCTGACTCTCACTGGTAGACCCCAGCCTTAACCTTAGTGTGTGCCAGTGAGTGGTACTCAATGATGGTCGAAGCTCACTACCCCAGCTCAGGTCTTTCATGTGTGTTTGTATTTTGGCCTGACCATTAAAGGCCCTCCTGTTCCGCCCTTCAAACTATTTGGTCTCAGCCCTTCTCTTAAATACACATGCAGTGGTCTTATCCATGGAAGTCCATCAACAGTAAGTCCTCACCTGGCCATAAACCCATAGGTCATCAACCAATTCCACTTGTGCAATCATCCATTCCCCCTGCAAATCCACACCCCCAAACTCCCAGAGCACGCTGCTGGGTGGCCCGAGCTATCCAGGCTCTCTTCTAGGCAACCACACGGCCCAGCTAACACACCTATGCTGGGCAAGAAAACCTTCAGGCCAGGAAAAGCCTGAAGGCCCACCGAGTCTCCCTTCCCCAGGGCACCATCCCACTCAGCTGTCTGCACCTGTGGCCAATAGTTCTTGAAAAATTATTAAGCCCTAGAGAGATAACAGAGAAGTAGAGAATTTTACATAGGGAGGTTTATAAGCAGAGTGACTCACAGATGGTGGTTTGCAGGGTGGAATCATGTACAACACATCAACTATCAGCAAAGGGAAAGGCAGAACATCAAGGTACTGTTGCAACCCTACAGAAAAGGCACAGGAGGAAACTGTGGCCCTCCAGTACAGCAGGAGGTACAGATGTTCCGTAGGGGCCCAAAATGTATTCTCCCTAGAGAGTGAGCAAACCATCCATTAAAATAGTAAACAATCTCCTACACTTTGACTTGCATGTTTCCTCTGGGGACTTAGGTGGATATGGGAACCAAAAATTGGGGAAGCACTTATTTTAAAGCCAGTTACCATGTCCTAAAATCCTCAATTAAATATGCTTCACTGGCCTCAGGGTTGACTCAGCTCCGGCCATTACCGACATTTGGGGGAGTGAACCAGCATGTGGAAGATCTTTCCCTCTCTGTCTCTCCTTCTCTCTGTAACTCTGCCTTTCCAATACAAATAAATAATATCTTTAAGAAAAAAGAAATCTACATGGGATCTGGTGTAATGGTGTATCGAGCTAGTCCTCCACCTGTGGTTCCAGCAGCCCATGTAGGTGTTGTGTCCTCCTGCTGTACTTCTCATACAGTTCTCTGCTTATGGCCTAGGTAAGTAGTGAAGAATGGCTTAAGTCCTTGGGATCCTGCATCCACATAGGAGACCTGAAGAAGCTCCTGGCTTTCTATTGGTTTAAGTCTGGCGTTGTGATCACGTGGGGAGTGAATCAGTGGATGGAAGAGCTCTGTCTTTCCTTCTCTCTGAGTAACTTGCCTTTTTTAAAAAAATAAATACATCTTTCTAAAAAAGAAAAAAAAATCCACATGCTCAACAGCATGATTAGACATGCCACACTGAGAGCATATATTGACATCTATGTCATCTACTCAAAGAAATAAATGTCAAAAAAAAAAAACCAAATATGAATTGTCACCACAAGTTAGAATATAAGTGACTAGGACCAGTACAGCGGTGTAGCATGCTAATTCTCTGACCTATGGTGCTTTGCATCCCATATGGACACTGGTTCATGTCCTGGCCACTCCACTTCAGACCCAGCTCCCTGTTTATGGCCTAGGAAAGCAATGGAGACTGGCCCAAATCCTTTAGACCCTGCACTCACATGGGAGACCTGGAAAAAGCTTCTGGCTTCCCGCTTCAGATCAGCTCAGCTCTAGCCATTGGGGCCATTTGGGGAGTTGAGCCAGCAGATGGAGGACCTTCTCTCTCTAACTCTCTTTTTTCCCCTATAAAAGCTGCCTTTCAAATGAAAATAATTAAAACATTTTTAGAAGAATAAAGCAGATTATCTCAACCTGACCCATTACCAGACTCAGCCCTTACATATGCCAACAGATGTTGCCATCTTGTTCAACCTGTTCTACTTCCAGCCCTGGTTCTTGTGCTCACCAGTGAGAGGTACCATCTAGTGGGGCATGCTCACAGTTCCCCTGCCAGGGCTGCTCCCAGCCCCGGATCTTACACCTACCAGGGAGTACTGCAGTCCAGCCTGACATGGCTCATACCCAATTCTAGCACTTTACGGCTATGCTGTGGCCTAGCTCAGCTGGCCGGCACCCATTCTGGTTCTGGTGCAAAGCAGTGAATATAGCAGCCCAGTCCAGCCTTGCATACCCCAATTCCAGCCTTCATGCTTCCCAGGAGAAGCAGTGGTCCAGCAAGAAAATTCTGAAATTCCCCTACCAGAAAAACCCAGCCCCAGGTCTTGTGTGTGCTGGCAGGGCTCTAAGAGCCTGGGATGGACCTCCAGGCCAGGGATCCAGTCGGGCTCCTCAGAGTAGACACAGCTACTGACAGACAGAACACAGGAAAGACAAGAGAGGGAACTCCCTGGCATGGGGAGGGGGAAGAGGCTAGAGGGTATTTTTGGAACAGGAAGGAGGTAGAGGAAAGAGAAGCAAAAGGCTTTGAGGATAAGAAGGGAGTGAGAGGGCCTGGCGCGATGGCGCAGCAGTTAAGGTTCTCGCCTTGCACGTCCAGGATCCCATATGGGCGCCGGTTCTAATCCCGGCGGCCCGCTTCCCATCCAGCTCCCTGCCTGTGGCCTTGGAAAGCAGTCAAGGACGGCCCAAGGCTTTGGGACCCTGCACCCACTTGGGAGACCCAGAAGAGGCTCCTGGCTTCGGATTGGCATGGCATCAACCGTTGTGGCCACCTGGGGAGTGAATCATCAGACAGAAGATCTTCCTCTCTATCTGCCTTTCCAATAAAAATAAAATAAATCTTAAAAAAAAAAAAAAAGAAGGGAGTGAGAGGAAGAAGGCAGTGCCAGGGACACAGGGGGACCAGCTGCCACCCAGGTTCTGGGTAGCAGGCTGACACGGCTCCTCCTGTCTCCTGGCCTCTCATGGCCCTACTTGTTGCCCCAAGTGGCCATCTTGGTGAACACAGGTCTTGGGAGGAAGCGGCTGGACTTCATGTAGGCAGAGATCTTCTCCAGGCCCTGTGAGTGGGAACAAGGACAGAGCTCAGGGCCTGCACCCCACTGGGGTACCCACCCACAGCCCTAGGCAGCCCAGGCACAGTGGGACCCCAACAGGAGCCCTCCTGGGGCTCCAGGGCTGGAGCTTGACACAGTCTCCTGAGGGGCCACAGCCCTGGTGACTTCACTTTTCAGGGACCTTCAGCCAATGTCCTTGCTTCCTAAGAGCTCAGTGAGGGTACCTGGCACACAGCAGGTATGTTACATGCACTGCGGGTGACTGTTCAGGATTAGGAAACTGTTTCCCCAAATCTGATGCTCAGCCCCATTATCACCATTCATCAGAAAGGAACTAAGGACCAGGCAATGGCACGGCATGACTCCACCCCTTGGGACATCCCATCCCCTCTCACAGTGCCTGGGTTTCAGCATCTGCTCTGCTCTCCCACCCAGCTCCAGACTAATGCACATCCTGTAGGCAACAGAGATAGCTCATCTACTCGGGTCCCCACGACTCACATGGGAGGCTAGATTGAGCTCCTGGCTTCAGCCTGGCCAGGTCCTGGCTGCTGAGACCATTCAGAGAGGGAGACAGTGGATGGCAGAAATTCTGTGTGTGTGTGTGTGTGTGTGTGTGTGTGTGAGAAAGAGAGAGCTCTTTCCAAATGAATTAAAAAAGAAACTCAGAGCAGCTGAGCTACAGGCAGGTTAAGCGCCTCATGCTCAAGTGACTAGTGATGACTCATGGCTGGGAGCTGCCGGGCTGTGTCTGCCTACCATGCCTGGCTCTCTGCTGCACTGCCCCTTCCATCTTCCAAAAGCCCTATCTGCTCAGACCTCCCTTTCATGGGCCAGTTTTTGGCTTGGCTGGGTTTGCATACAATGGTGTGTGTGTGTGTGTGTGTGTGTGTTGCTAGCAGGACAATGTCCTTGATGTGTAGAAGAGAGCCCAGACATTACTCAGTGACATTGTAAAACCTGCATAATGTGGATTCAGGTGAGTGACCCAGAAAGCACCTACTGGACTGAGCTCTAATTATTCCTAGGAAAATAGAAAACTCAGAATCTTTACCTGGTGCCGGAGCTCATCCTTACTGTGCTCCAGCCTACCTCATCTCCAGCTCTGCCACAAGTAACATGAACCACATTGCCAGGACAGAGAGTGCGAATGTAATTTCCCCCCCTATGATGTGTATCTTGAAAGACAGTGTCAGAGAGGAGGAGCAGGGTGTGTGTGTGTGTGTAAGAGAGAGATTTTTCCAACTGTTGCTTTGTTCCCTAACTGGCCACAACAGCCTGGGCTGTGACAAGCCAAAGCCAGGAAGCCTGGACTCCAGCCAGGTTTCCCACATGGGTGGCACAAGTTCAAGTGATTAAGCATCAGCTGTTGCTTCCCAGGGACATTAGTAGGGAGCTGGATAGGGACCTTGGAGCCAGGACTTGAAGTGGCTACTCTGATATGGGCTGTGAGTGCAGCAGGTGGTGGCTTGACTTGCTATGCTACAATGCCAAGCCACACACAGAGACTTTCTCAAGTATTCAAGGACACACAGGGCCACTCGTTCCCTTCAGGCCATTGGCTGCAGTCCAACTGTTACCCTTCCTCTCTTAGTCATGTTAGCTCTTCCAAGGCCATGTAACCCAGGCCAGGGGCATAGATGATAGTTGCTGAGACTACAAATCCTCTGATGGGGAGTGGGACAGGAAACAGACTCCAGCCTGAATCAGTGGGGCTAACACCTCATATTTCCAGCACTTAAGACTCTGGGGTGCCAGCATCCCACATCAGGGTGTAAAGGATCTGAGCCCTCGCTGCATTTGTGGTTTCTGCTCCCTGCTCTCGTCCCCTTTGGGAGGCAGCAGAAGATGCCTTCAGTACTTGGGTCTGAGCCAGTCACATGGGAGACCTGGACCGAGTCCCAGGCTCCTGGCTTTGGCCTGGCTAGCCCTTCCTGTTGCAGGCACTTAGAGAGACAAGGAGCAGATGGAAGATCACCTGCTCTGTCTCTGAACCTCGTTCTTTGGGTCTCCGCCTTTTCTTTCTTTTCTCCCTTTTCTTTCTTTCTTTCTTTCTTTCTTTCTTTCTTTCTTTCTTTCTTTCTTTCTTTCTTTTCTTTCTTTCTTTCTTTTTTTTCTTTCTCTTTCTTTCTTATTTTTTAATATGTATTTTTATTTTGATAGTCTTTACATTGTTGATTAGGGTATAAAGGGTCAAGGGCTACAGGAAAGTGGGTAAGACCATTGTTTCCAAACTAATATCTTTTTTTTTTTTTTGTATTTGGGGTCAGGGGAGAAACAAAGGGAGAAGCTCCACCCAGCCTCCCCCTCATCCCAGGTCCTTGATATGGGGCATGCTCTGAGGGTCCTACTCCAGCAGTTGTGATAGTTCAACTGTTCTGAATTGCTGCCAATCTCACTGTTCCAAGCACGATGAAACCTATTCAGAATCCACTGGCTGACATAGTTTCTTCATGGTTGGGGTTCTGACATCAGCAGTTCAGTTGGAGGGAATCTCCAAAGAAACTTCATCTGAGATGATCCCAGACCTGATTCTTGTGTGTGCTTGCTAGTACAGCATCTGGCACAGTCCATTGCCCCAATCAGCTTATGCACATGCTGGTAGTTGCAATTGCTGGGTCATTTCTGTTTCCAGCCTTGTCTTGCACATGAACCAAAGGGTGTTGCAGTCCAGCCTGATCCTACCCACTTCATATTTGGCCCTCATGCAAACCAGTGGGAGCTGCAGTCTAGTTGGAGCGACTCCCCATAACCCCCACCAGGCCTGCCCCCTACCCTAGTTCAGTATGTACCACAGACTTGTTCAGTCTGTCCCACATCCCATTTAGCTCTCATACATGTCAATGGGCATTGAAGCCTAGTTCAACCCAACCAATCCCACTATCCAGCCCACACACATACTGGTGGGTGCTGTTCTGTCTAGCCACCCCTGCCCCAGTCCTGGTTTTCATGCTCTTCAGTGGGAGTGGTAACCCAAGAGGGAGGTGCCCACTATTTCCCTACTAGGCCACTCTCACTCCCAGATTATGCATTCTACAGGTGGTTCTGGAGATTAACTTGACAAATTTAGCCCCTAGTACCAGTCTCTGCGGCTGATGCTGCAGCAAAACCCAAACAACCCTCACACACTCTAATTTATGCTTGCACCAGTAGGAACAGTCAGCCCAACCTGGCTTTTTCATGATCTAGCTCACCTAAGACCCACAGGTACTGTAGCCCTGCCTGGTCTGGTGTACCCCCATCCCAACTCACTCTCCAGTGGGAGTGGCTGTCCAGCAGGGGAGCCCTCCACATTCCCCCTGCTGGCTTTGCCCCCTCCCTCCCTGGTTCTCATGTGTGCTGGTTGGGCACTGCAGCCACATCTGGTATGGCTCACCTCACCTTGGCTTTCTGTAATGTGCACTGGTATGTGTTGTGACCAAACCTGGCCTGACCCACACTCTGTTTTGATGCTCAGATTTGCCAGCGGGTGATGCAAACTGGTTCAGTCTGGCCTGCCCCCAACCTGTGCCAAATGTATTCCAGCGGATATCTTTCTCTGGTCTGGTCTGGGTTGCTCCCTATTGTGGTTCTTGTGCTCGTCTGCAGGGACTGTCTCCCAACAGAGGAGCTGCCCAGGCTCCTGCCTCAGAACCTCTCCCATTGCCAGATTTTGCGCATACTGGTGGTCCATGGGCCAGCCCTACTCAAGTCACCAATAGAAATAGAAGGGGTTTTTTTTCTGCATCTTGAAAAACACCACAAAAGGGCTTTGTCATTCTGCAGCTGGCACCATGGCGCAACAGGCCAATCTTCTACCCTGTGGTGTCAGCGTCCCATATGGGTGCTGGTCATGTCCCAGCTGTTCCACTTGCAATTTTGTTCTCTGCTAGTGCCATAAGAAAGCAGCGAAGGGGGCCTAAGATTATGCAACCCTCCACTTGTGTGGAAAATCCAGAAGTTCCTGGCTCCCAGCATCGAATCAGCTCAACTGAGGCCTTTGTGGCTGTTTGGGCAGTGAACTAGCAGGAACAGTGACCTTTCCTTACTAGCCTTCAACCCATTCTGGTTCTTACTGTTGGATGTTTCAGCACAGCCAAGGTTCGTCCATACCCAGACACAGTTCACACATGGCTCAGTAGGGGCAGACATCTAGCCTAGTCTGGCCTATATCTATCTACCCAGGTCCTCCAGAGCACCAGATAGTGCTGGCATCTAGCCTGGTTAGGTGCTCCCAGCTCCAGTTCACACTTGTGCCAAGAGAGATTGCAGCCATATCCAGACCAGAATGCAGCCCCCACTCTGGCCCCTGCACTCTCCCGTGGGAACCCCAACCCAGCAAGGGTATACTCTCACAGCTCCCCAACTGAGTCTATTCCCAGCCCTAGATTACATGCATGCCAGTGGTTGCTCTGACCCAGTTGACTTAGCCCCTCACCTGTCTTGGCCTTTGCCTTTGATGCTGTGTCCTAGTATCCCTGGCTCATGCAGACCAGTTAGTGTAAGAGCCTAGCTTGGCATGACCTGTGCTCCATCCTGATTTCTGTTCTTCCTTGTGAGTTAAGGTTTGCTCAGCCCTGCCTAGTCCACCCCCTTCCAGTTGCAGCTCAGCCCACCCCACATCTTGTTTTAGGATGCACATTCGGGTGCTGCTGCCTTGACCTGCCCAGACTATTGTCGGTTCCTTTACCAGTAAGTGATGGCAGGTTCCATGTCACACCTAGCACAGCCATCACCATCCCAACTCATGAGCTAACCAGTGGGACTTGCATTTCCACAGGGTTGGGCCCACATTTCCCCCATAGAATCTACCCCTGGACCTGGTTCTCTCATGTGCTGGTTAGTGTCTTGACCCTGCCAAGTGTGACCTGTTCCCTGTTCCACCACTCAGTCAGGTACTGGTACCTATCCCTGCCAGACAGGCCCCCAGCCATAGCTTTCATGTGGACTGGTGTGTGGCAGTCAGTGATGCTCTATGCTAACAACCCATCTCAGGATTCCCATTTGGGCTGGTGAATCAGTCTGACCCAAATAGATCTTATGGACTCTCTCCTCCAAACTGCCAGGTCTCAGTCCCCACACTTGCCAGAAAGTTCTGTGACCCTGTCATTGAGAATCACCCAGAATTCATTCCTCACCTATACTCACACTGGACTTATCCATGGATGTCTCTAGGCAGCAATTACATATCCTAAAAACCCCAGAGCTTGCTGCCGGGTGGCCAGCAGGCAGAGCCTGGTGTCAAATAGACACACTGGCTGCCAAAAACCTAAGACTTAGTCACCACTTGGCAGCAGTGATCCTGGCCTGACCCAGCATTGGTCACCACTTGGCATCAGTGACCCAGCATTGGGTCTGGCCTGGCTTGGGCACCACCTGCAGCAGCCAGCTGCAGGAGGCTCCCTTCACCCCAGCCGCAAGGCGGAACACTGTCTTGGCTCTTCCTGCTGCAAGATGATAGCGGCAGGGCAGAGCCAGGGCCTTAATCCAGTTCCCAAGTTTCCCTCATGGTGTACTTACCCTGAGGGAAGAGATCTCTCGGTCCTGGAATCACCTAGGACTTGGTCGCCGCTTGGCAGCAGTGACCATGGCCTGGAGGCACTGCCTTTTAAATAAAAGGAAAACAGAAAAATGAACAAGCATTCTCGAATCTCTGAAGAGGTAGGTTTTGCTATTATCAAACAAACTGACCCTGGGATGACAGCCAAGTAGCAATTTGGAGAGGGCAAGCCATTCATCCAGGGAACCAAGACATGACATCCACTCTCCCTCCACCAGCTGCCTGCTGCTTCTCTAAGCACACTCAGTCCTGGCCCAGGTTCCTCTCTGTACATCCCCATGAGCTTCGCATGGCCCTGCCCTCTTTCAAGGTGTGTAGTAGCCATCCCAAGATGAGTGGGGCAAAACCCATGACACCATGGAATCTGCCTAAGTGCATGCCTTGGCTTTGCCCACATAGACTCTCCTCTCTGTGATTTCCTGGATGAAGAGATCAAACTCCTCAGGCTGATGGCACTACTTGGCCAGCCTGGATGAGCACCTCTTTGAAAGCCTCACCCTCAAGCAACACTAGGGGTTGCTGAAGCTCAGCAGCCTTGAGGAGGTCTCCTGCATGTCCTGCTATCCAAGTTTGTGCCTGACTTCCCTCTCCGGCCACTAGGCAGCTTGTTTACAGCCCTAGAACCCTCTCCCAAATCACGGACTAAATCATGGACCAATAGAAATAGAAGGTTTTTTTTTTCTGCATCTTGAAAAACACCACAAAAGGGCTTTGTCATTCTGCAGCTGGCACCATGGCGCAACAGGCCAATCTTCTACCCTGTGGTGTCAGCGTCCCATATGGGTGCTGGTCATGTCCCAGCTGTTCCACTTGCAATTTTGTTCTCTGCTAGTGCCATAAGAAAGCAGCGAAGGGGGCCTAAGATTATGCAACCCTCCACTTGTGTGGAAAATCCAGAAGTTCCTGGCTCCCAGCATTGCATCAGCTCAACTGAGGCCTTTGTGGCTGTTTGGGCAGTGAGCTAGCAGATGGAAGACTTCTCCATCTTTCCTTTTCTTTGTAAATCTGCTTTTCAAATAAAAGCAAATCTTAACAACAACAACAAAAAAGAATTTCTCACTCTGATATTTATATGTCTTTGATCTAGAAAGATAGCATTCCTGCATCCAGCAGAAGAAATACTTTGTAAATAAGACCAATCATAATTAGAATGAGAATTTTAAAAGACAGTGAACAGACATGAGCATGTTGGTAGTCAGCCCTTTATTGAAAACTCTGTGACTGAGATCCTGCCACACACCTGCCCCAGAAACAGAAATCCCTCAAGGGGCCTATGGCTTGGCTACCAAAAACTAAGAGTCAGGTGGGAACTACAGGGAGGGACTTGGCAACATGGGTGCATAATAGTGTTTCTGTGCCCTGAGATGGGAGTGGAGAGGGAGAGAGCAGAAAATGAGAGCATGCTGGCCAAGGGGGCAGGGCTTCGAGGGGCTGCTCCTGCTGGAGGGGGAGGAGCAGGTGTTACAGGAGGGAGCCCTGGACCACCTGCTCTCTAAAGCCAGTCCAGCAAGCCAGGGGGATCACAGCAGTGGGGGAGGTGGGTTTGTGAAAAGCAACCGGGAGCAGTGGGGACTAGGGATACTGGGTGGTTGTCTGAAGAAGGAGCCTCATCCTGTGGCCACCACACAGAGCACCACTTTGAAAGCCTCACCCTCAAGCAATGTCTTTGTGATGAGAACATTCAAAATTCTCTCTTGTAGTTCTTTGGAAGCATGCAGGGCAGCGTGACCTAAGCTACCCTGCTGCACAGTAGGATACCAGAACCCATTCTTTATGCCAGCCCCTCCCTGTCCTTCCTGTATGCGGAATCCGGGGAGCCACTGCTTCACTCTGTTCTGAGATTGTGCAATGTTTACCTCCCGGGCCTGGCTGATTGCACTTCATGTAATGTCATGGGTTCTTTATCTGAATATCTGTTGTCAGACACTTAGGGTCAGTTCCTTACTTTGACTAAGGTGAATAAACATGGAAGTGAAGGTTTCTCTTCAACATACTCAATTTGTGCAGGGGGTCAATCCTCCATGGCCTTCCCAGGCAATAAGCAGGTTTCTGGTTTGAAAGTGGAAAAGCAGTACTTGAACCTGAACCCACACCTGTCTGGATGCCGATATTGCAGGCGGTAGCTTTACTTGCTTTAGCACATCATCAGTTGATTTTTTTTAGAATGACTGATGGGTATGTCTGCTATTATTCTTCTCTTTATGGATATCCACTTTCCCCAGCACCATTTGTTGAAGAGACTTCCTTTATCCCATTATTCTTGTTTCCTTTGTCAAAAATCTGTTGACCATATATGGATTTATTTTGTGTTCTCTATTCTGTCCCGTGGGTCAAGGTGTCCATTTTCATGGCAATAGCCTGTTTGTTTTTCGTTTTTGTTTTTATTTTGTTCTGTTTTTAATCTTCATTGGAAAGTCAGATATACAAAGAGGAGGAGAGACAGAGAAAGATCCTTCATCCACTGTTCACTCCCCAAGTGACCACAATGGCTGGAGCTGTGCCAATCTGAAGCCGGGAGCTTCTTCTGGGTCTCCTATGTAAGTGTAGGGTTCCAAGGCTTTGGGCCATCCTTGACTGCTCTCCCAGGCCATAAGCAGGGAGCTGTATGGACAGTGGGGTGCTGGGACATGAACCCACACCCATATGGGATCCTGGTGTATGCAAGGTGAGGACTTTTTGTTTATTTGTTTGTTTGTTTTTAAACTTAATATCATTTTGATTGTAAAAAGCCTTGGTGGCCAAAATTGTGGCACAGTTAGGGAAATCATGACCTGAGGCACTGGCATCCCGTATCCCAATTCAAGTCCCAGCTGCTCCACTTATGATCCAACTCCCTGCTAATGCTCCTGGAAAAAATAGCAGAAGATGCTCAAATGCTTGGACCTGTACCCATATGGGAGACCCAGATGAATCTCTTGGCTTCAAGTTGCCCCAACCCCAATCTTTGCAGTCATGTGGGGAGTAAACCAATGATGTGAGATCTCTGACTCCCCTCTCCTGCTCTGTAATCCTGTCATTCAAATGAAACAAGTATTTTATGAAGTCTTTTGCAGTTCTATGTGACTTTAAAGATAGATTTTTCTATTTCTGTATGGTGGATCACTGGTATTTAATAGGGATTGCACCAAATCTTTACAGCACTTACAGTTGTGGATGTGTTAACAGTACTACTTCTGCAATGTCTTGGTTTCCGTCTTACTTGGATAGTCCCTTTTTCCTTATTAGTTAAGCTAAAGGTTTGAGGATTTTATTTATCTTTTCGAATAACTGACTCTCCAATATTCTTAAGTCTAGATTTTATTTCTTTTGCTTTTTTCTGGTTAGTTATCTCATCCTGTTAATTTTGGTCTTAGTTTTTTCTTGTTTTTCTACTTCCTTGAAGTAGAAAGGTTGTTTATTTATTATAATCCTGATTTTTTTCTTGTAATCTTCCTTCTAAAAAATACTTCTACTGGATCCCACTGATTTTGACATGCTGTGTTTCCATTTTGTTTGTCTTACCAAATTTGTTGATCTCAAGTTTCATTTCTTTTAGACTCATTTGTTATTCAAGGACATATTGTTCAAGTTTCACGTATTTGTATAGTTTTCAAAACACTCTCTTGTTATTTATTTGTAGTCCCATTCCATTGTGTTCAGAAGAGATATTTGGTATGATTTCCATTATTGTGAACCTGTTGAGATTTGTGTTGTGGCCTAACATAAATCCATTCTGGGGGTATTGCCACGTGCTGATGCTGGGAATGCGTATCCTGCAGCAACTACGTGGAATATCTGTAAACGCGTGTCAGGCTCGCTTGGTCTGAAGCACAACTTAGCTCTGCCCTCCTCCTTGCTGATGTTCTGTCTGGATAGTCTGTCCATTGCTAAAAGTGGGCTATGGCATTCTCCTGCCATCTGTGTGGTCGAGTACCTTCAGATCTCATGGTTGGTGACATGTGTCTCACAGAGAACCTCTTTAGGCTGAATCATTGAGCCTCCTTGAAGCTTCATTCACATGAACATGGCTTTTCCTCCTAAGACTTGTTGTTTCAAACATTTTATACTTAGTCTTTTTTTTTTAAGATTTATTTTTCTTGCAAAGTCAGATATACAGAGAGGAGGAGAGACAGAGAGGAAGATCTTCCATCTGATGATTCACTCCCCAAGCAGCTGTAATGGCTGGTGCTGTGTCGATCTGAAGCCAGGAGCCAGGAACTTCCTCCAGGTTTCCCACATGGGTGCAGGGTCCCAAGGTTTTGGGCCATCCTCAACTACTTTCCCAGGCCACAAGCAGGAAGCTGGATGGGAAGTGGAGCTGCCAGGATTAGAACCTGCACTCATATGGGAACCCCGGGTTCAAGGTGAGGACTTTAGCCGTTAGGCCACTGGCTGGGCCTAAATAGTCTTTTGAAGCATTTTTCCATCTCTTCTCTTTCTGGAACTCCTGTAATACAAATTCATTCCCTAAATAGTGTTCCATATGTCGCAAAGATGTTCTTCATTTTTCCCACCTGTTCTGTTTTCTCCTTTGTTATTTTAAAACATCTGTCTTCAAAATAAGAATTTCATTTATCTGCCTGACCTACTCTCTTACTGGGGTAATTGAAGCTCTTGGCTGTGTTTTTGTTTCAAAAATTGAATCTACACAACAAAAATTTTTAGTTTTTTTTTTTTTTAAGAATCATTCTGTTTTTATTTGAAAAGCAGAATAATATTGAGAAGGAGAGCCAGAGAAATGTTCTATCTGCTGGTAGATATCCCACTGCTCAGATAGCCAGAGCTGAACTGATACGAAACCAGGAATCAAGAGCTTCTTCTGGGTCTCCCATGTGGGTTTAGGGGCCCAAGGACTTGGGTCACCTTCTGCTGCTTTCCCAATCTGTAAGTAGGAAGTAGGGTGGAAAGTGGAGCAGTTGTGGGATACAAATTGACACAAATATGGGATACCAGAACCACAGGCAGAGGATTAACTTGGTATGCCACCCTAGTTTGTTATTTTCATTCCATCTCTGAATTTTTTTTTTATTTCCACTGAGTTGTTTTTGTATTCTCTTACGTCTTGCCGAGTCACCATAAGATCATTCTTTTTTATTCCTTTTCAAGCAGTTCATGAATTTCTGTATCTTGGAGATAAGATACTATAGAATTATTATTTTTTTATCATGTCATATCACGTGCTTTGTTTTTAGCAGCAGAGTCTGTAGATTAGTGGAAGAGTCACCTCTTCCAGTTTCATGCTGAAAGATTGCTCAGCTGCAGATGTGTGCCCGGGTGACTCTTTGGAAATGTAGACTGGCTTTGGATATGGCTGGATGCGGGTGTAGCGGTCATGTGGTTTCTTTTGCTATTTTAATGCCAGTGAAGCCTGTGAGTGCTTCCATGGCAGCCGAGGTTCCAGGGGCCAAGATTCATGTGCCAGAGGGTGACAGGGCTGATCTGCTGACTGGCCACGGCAACACTACTGTGAGCACATCAGAATGCTGGATGAGTAGTGAAGCATCTAAGACACAAGCTGGTGTGCATATGGGATCCTAGTGCTTGCAAGGTGAGCATTTAGTCATTGAGCAGTAGCACTGGGCTCAATAGTGGTGCTTTTAGCAACGATGTGCCATCACCTATGAGTAAGAAATGATGGTGGAGCCCCGTACTACTTGCTGGGAGCCGTGCAGGTGCAGTTGGGGTCAACACACAGAGGTGTGAAGAGAAAGGCTCCTTTGCTGGCAAGGCTGCAAGAATCTCCTAGTCGTGTGGCAAAGCCTGGTAATGTCTCTCCAGCTACTTCAATGCAGTTTCTCGGACACCACCCCTTTAAAAATCCTGAAATCTGTTGATGCGTTGTTGTTTGCCCTTGTGAGATGGTCTCTGTAACTGATGTGAGCTTGGGAACTAATGTCATTAATAACATCTTGGTGAGTGGGCCTTTAATATTTTATGCTGTCTTGGCCAGTCCCATGACCCTATTGCTGAAAGAACTCAAGCATGTTTGTACTAACATTATAAAACATGCTTTCAAACTAATTACAGGGTTGAAAAGCCCTGGTTGTAGTGGGAATTTATGTTTAAAGTTTTTTTTGTTTCTGATCTTCATATTTTTTCCTTTGTGATATATTTTCTCCTTTAAATGATAAGTTGTAGAAAGAGAAATGTAGTAGGAGTGTATTACTGATTAATATGTGCTTTCCTGGCTGCAAGGTCAGAATGGATAATGGCTTATCTTTGGAAACACCCACTTGACCATGATGTTAAAAAGTGTACAAAAGCTTGTGAGAATTTCTGTATAGATAAAGAAGACAGTCTTTTTCGGTCATCCATTATTATCATTGAATTTTTTTTTAAAGATTTTATTTAGTTTCAATGGAAGGGCGGATATACAGAGAGGAGGAGAGACAGGGAGGGAGATCTTCTGTTCCAATGATACACTCTTCAGGTGACTGCAACGGCTGGAGCTGAGCCAATCTGAAGCCAGGAGCCAGGAGCTCTTTTAGGTCTCCCACATGGGTGCAGAGTCCCAAGGCTTTGGGCTGTCCTCTACTGCTTTCCCAGGCCACAAACAGGAAGCTGGATGGGAAGCAGGGCCGCCGGGATTAAAACCGGAGACCATATGGGATCCCGGCGTGTGCAAGGCAAGGATCTTAAGCACTACACTATCACGCCGGGCCCATGATCACTGAATTGTAATGGTCTGTCTCCTGCACGACTCCACACATGCTTCTCTGGCTCTATGCTCAGCTGGAGCTAGTCTCCAGTGGATACTGTCCTCTGGGGAAGAGAGCAATCCCTCTGGGCCCTGGTTTCCTGATGGAGCCCTGCAGCAGGAGCTGGGGTCCTGAGGGTGAGGGATGCAGGACTAGGATGACCTTTGGTCACCATGGGTGCAGCTGTGTTAGCGTGAGCAGGTCCCGTTAGGAGGTGCAGGAAAGGTGAGGGCCGCAGGACTCTCCAGCGACACAGGCTGTTACCAGAAATGTCCAGTGGGTTCTTTCCTCAGCTTAGTATAGAAATAAAAAGCTGGGAATCTGTTGCAGACAGAAAAGTTTATTTGTGAAGGGACCAGGTGAGCAGGGAAGGGAGAGGGAAGGGGAAAGCACCTCTGGAGAGAAAGCCAGGAGGTGGGGTGCCTCTGGAAAGGGGAGGGAGAGAGAGACACCAAAGGTTTGAGGAAGAGTCTTGGGATTTTAAGCATTTCCCGAACCCTCCTGATTGGGCATAACCTACAGGTAAGAGGTTCCCCATTGGTGGTCTCTTAATCAGTTAGGAAACGGGTGGGCAGTGCTGGGGCAGCCCAGCTGAAGGTGTGGCCAACACCTCAACAGCCCTGGATGGTCTCAGGCGGCAGGTGACCACAGCAGTGCTGGGGCTGCTGCTCACCTCCTGCTGATCTTTCCCTGTAAGAGGAAGTTCCAGGCCTTTCCTGACTGGGGGGCGGGGCGGGGGAGGGGAGGGAGTGGCAGCAGAGATGGGATGTTTCACTCAGGTTCCTCAGTACCCCTGCCTACCCCATACTCAATTCCAGTACAAGTTTTCAAGTGATCTAGTAAAAAAATAAGACTTGTGTATTCATTCTTTGGTCCTTTATTGCGGGGGGAGGGGGAAACAAGAGTGAGGCACTGATGAGCACCAAGGCAGATCTAGAAGGATTCTTGCCCTGGCTGCAGGCATGGAGGCATGGAGGTGCACACCAGGAGAGAGGAGAGGCAGACAGGACAAAGCCTTTTCCCAGGGAAAAGGCTGGGCTGTTTGCTGTCCTGCAGCAATGGACTTGGTGCATGGAGCCGATAATAACAGGTTGGACTACTGACTGATGGTCAATAGCCAAAGTTTATTAACAGCATCAGACTTTTAAAAAAGGAATATACCTAGGAATATACCCAATAGAAGTGAAATCTGCATGTGAGAAGGGGATCTGTAATCCTATATTTGCAGCAGCACAATCTGCAATAGCAAAGATGTGGAAACAATCCAGATGTGCGTCCAAGGAAGAGTGGTTAAAGAAACTGTGGTACATCTACTCCATGGAATATTATTCAGCTATTAAGAAGAATGAAATTATTCTATTTACAACCAGGTGGTCCCAACTAGAGACCATTATGCTCAGTGAAATGAGTCAATCACAAAAGAACAAATACCATATATTCTCTCTTATATAAGGAAACCAACATGGAAAATGTAACTCCAATAGTCCAATCCATACTGTTTTTTGTTTGCTTTTTTGGCTGTATCCCATGTGTTTTGATGCTTTTTATTTAGGTTTGGTCAATTCCAAATAATCTCTTTTCTCTAGTTGAATTCATCACGGGCTCATGAATTATACGATGGCATCATTTTTCCCAAGAGACTTCTGTGTTTCCTTTTTGTCACTCATGTGTTGGTTACTCAGTGGCGCTTTTTTTTTTCTCATGGTACTGTAATTTGTTGTTGTTGTTGTTGTTGTTGTTGTGGCTGTTCTAACTCATACCAGTTGTTGACCTTGTTTCATGACTTCTCACGGTAATGTGCAGTGATGGAGTACAGGAGTCTATCATATACAGATGTGGGGGTATAATGGAACATGCATCCCTGCTTCCAGATGAAAGATGGAATCCCAATGAAACTGTTGGAAATGTGTAGACAATGGGATGCTGGACTGTCTGACACTGTCTGTACCAACAATGTCGGGGTACACTTAAATAAGAGACTGATAGAATTATGATTCCTTATGAAGGACTACACTATTGTAACAAAATGGGAAAAATCTGACGGGGGGTGGGAGTTTGGAGGGGAATCCCAGCCTACACAAAACTGTACCACACAATTCAAAATTCAAAATAAAAATATATTAAAAAAAAAAAAGAAATGAAAACTACAAATAAAAAGGGTTGTCAAGTAAGCATCCAGGGAGTGAGGCTTGGGCCATTTACATTTCAACAGCAAGGGACAGTCTCCCCATACACAACTTGTTCCTCTAGCAGGTTCTTTACCTAAACCTGTGAGCCAGGAGGTTTCCTGTTTATTCATTTCCTTCCTGGGCCTTTCAGAGGAGATTCAACTGGCTCTGTCTCCTTCACTAGCAAAGATTCTGAATGTTCTTCTACATTGGGCAGCCTAGTCCTCCTGGGGCTCAGGGAAAGGAGTGGTTTGGCTCTCCCAGAAGCCTCCAGCACAGTCTCTGCAAGTTGCCACAGGGCCAAGGAGCCTGAGTGCAGAGGCAATGTGCTCATTCTGCAGGAGCTGCCACTGCAGGGCAGGCAGGACTTGAGCACGTTTCTCAGGTCCACCATGATCCACCATGATTGAGAGGGGCAGGCGTGCCCGTAATCTCAGCACTCACTACAAAGCTTACCTTGTCAGCTGGCATAATACCCACCCCCAGCAGTGAAGGCAATCATCTTTATCCAGTCTACTCAATGACTAAGTTCTTCTGGCAACACTCCTGCAGACACACCCAGAACAAGATTTTTATCAGCTATCTGGGCTTCCTTTAGCCTAGTCATGTTAACTAAAACTAACCACCATAATGTATGATAGTAAACCTAAAACAATCACAGTTGAATACGCTGTCCTTATAAGAAACAAAGCTTTGGGGGCTGATGTTGTGGTGTAACAGGTTATCCCACTATCTGAAATGCCAGCATCACAGATGGGCACTGTTTCAAGTTGTGGCAATACTACTTTTGTTTCAGCCCCTTCTAATGGGCCTAGGAAAGCAGCAGAGGCTGGCTCAGTCTTTGGGCCCCTGCACACACAAGGGAGACCCAGATGAGACTCCTGGCACCTGGCTTCAGACCAGCCTAGTTCTAGTAGTTGTGGCCAAATGGGGAGTGAATGAGAGGATGTAAGACTCTCTCTCTCTCCTTTCTGTCTCTCTGTAACTCCGCCTTTTCAATAAAAATAAATCAATCTTAACAAAGGAAAAGAAACTCCACTGTTGCCTTCAACTTGGCCCAGTTGCAGCCATTGTATCTGGGGAAATGTGCAATGGATGAAGAATCTCTCTCTATAACTCTCTGAAATTCTGCCTTTCAAATAAATAAAATATTCTTTAAAAAAATATTCAGGGCCCGGCGCGGTGGCGCAGTGGTTAAGGTCCTCGCCTTGCACGCCCGGGATCCCATATGGGCGCCGGTTCTATCCTGGCAGCCCCGCTTCCCTTCCAGCTCCCTGCCTGTGGCCCAGGAAGGCAGTCGAGGACAGCCCAAAGCTTTCGGACCCTGCACCCGCGTGGGAGACCTGGAAGAGGCTCCTGGCTTGGGATCGACATAAATTCGGCCGTTGGGCTCACTTGGGGAATGAATCATCGGACGGAAGATCTTCCTCTGTCTCTGTCTCTCCTCTCTGTATATCCGCCTTTCCAATAAAAAAATAAAAAAATAAATCTTTAAAAAAAATTCAGAAGTTTTTGCTGCTACCAGCTCCTATTTTAAAAGTTCTCCAGCAATTGACTAAACCACAGGGAGATAATGGATCAGAGAGTTTTACACAAAGTGATTCAAGGGCAAGAGGACTAGGAATGATTCATGAGCTAAAAGCAAACACAACAGGAAACAATCAACACAGGATACAAGTGGAAACTTTTCAGAAAGCTGCCCAGGCAGTGAAATTGCCAAGGCAGCCTGGTGCTGGGGCAGTCATGCAGCTGCTGGGAGGGGCACTTTAAGGCCTCTGGGAAAATGAACAGAAGCAGGGTCCATGACAGGGGGCCAAACAGTGATGAAAAAAGGAGTTTTCTCTGTTGGGCATTTCCACCAGGCCTGGGACCCACCACCCCCTGAGACACGCTGGGGGAGCAGTGGCTGCACCCCAGGCAAGGGGGAGCTGGGCAGAGCACACAGGCTAGGGTGCAGCTGGGAGCCCCAAGAAGGCAGAGCCTGTGACCAGCATGATGGTGAGGGTGGGGCAGTACTCGCAGAGGCACTTTACTGCCCCATGTGGAGGCTCAGACTTTCCAAGGCAAGACCCTGACAGAGGCCTGGAAGGACAGACAGGAAAGGGAGAAGGAAATGAACAGGAGGAAGCACAGAGGAGGCGGTGCCCACTTCTGATCCCTCTAAAGGGCTTTCTCGTGCTCAGGGCTTCAAGTGGAGGCCTTTGACCTTGAGACTTGAAGCCTGGCCCCTGAAGTCTTCAGAAACTGCTTCTGTCTCACACAGAGAGAGTAACTGGTAGGCTCAGTTGGATGGCATGGGAAGCAGGATTAAGCTGTAAGATAACAAACTGCAGCTACCGTTATATACAGTTAATGACATAGAAGTTTTACAGGTTACATTAACTTCTTTCTTCTTTTAAAAAAACAATAGATTCATTTTATTTTTGATGATGTTTACATAGTTGAGAGGGATGCATGCCCATGTAGACCACTATTAGGGTAGGGAGGGTCAAGGAATGGGGGAAGTGGATGAGACAACTGCCTCCAATCTCCTTTTTCCTTCCTGTATCTGGGGAAAGTAGAGACAGAAGAGAGGGCTGCTCCCGGTAGTCCAACCACATCAGTACCTGGGAACGGGGGAAAGCCACCTGATGTCATCCCAGAGTCCCAAGCGTGGATCATGTTCTTAGCATTCTGCTTAAATCATTTCAATAGTTCTGGGATGCTGTTTATTTCATTGCTCCAAGGTTGAGAAAATCGGCATAGCCAGATGCTCATGGAAGACATGACAACCAGTTCACATAAGCCTACAGAGGACATCTAGTACCATGGAGGACAGAACAAACTGGACAGCTCTCCCAGTCCACCTTAGAGTCTCCACTTGCCCAGATACTTGCTGTCAAAGCTTGACTGGGAGAGCTGTCCAGTTTGTTCTGTCCTCCATGGTACTAGATGTCCTCTGTAGGCTTATGTGAACTGGTTGTCATGTCTTCCATGAGCATCTGGCTATGCCATCCATTGCAGAGGTTCCAACAACCATGGAGAGAGACACTGTTCTGACAGATGCACTCCACATAAGACTTCAGATTCTGGAATTTGCCCCATGGTTGGAGTTCTGAGTCTAGTGATCCAGTTGGTGGGGTTCCCAAAGAAACCTCATCAGAGGGCACCCTAACCTGACTCCTGTTGTGTGCCATTAAGGGGTCTGGCTCAGTCTGTCACCCATATTAGCCTACACACACACACACACACACACACACACACACGCACACACAGAGAGTTGAACAGTTGTAGTCACCTAGTCAGTTCTATTCTCAACCCATCTCATGTACAGACTAATGAATGCTGTGGCCCAGCCTAACCCTGCCCACCACACACTCTGCCCTCATGCACACCAGCAGGAACTGCAGCCTAGTTGGAGCAACCCCCAGTAAACCTCCACCAGGCCTGCCCCCAGCCCTGGTTCCTGCACATGCTGGTATGTCCAACAGACTGGTCTAGTCTGTCCTGAATCCCATTTGGATCTCATAAACATCAATGGGCATGGGAACCTAGCTCAGCCTTACCAACCTCACAATCCAGCCCACAATCATGCTGGCAGAGGCTACAACTCTCCAGCCAGGCTCACCCCCAGCCCTGGTTCTTATGCTCACCAATGGGAGCTACAGCCCAGCACAAGAGTGCACACAATTTCCCTACTAGGCCCATTCCCAGCCCTGGATCTTGCACTTTACAGGTGGTTCTATGACCTAGCCTGACAGGACTTGCCCGCAGTCCCAATACTTGCCCCTTAGGCTGTAGCAAAGCCCAACCAGCCTGTACTTACTCTGATTCATGCACACAATGGTGGATAGAGTCACTTAGCCTAGCCTGGTTCTTCCCATAACTAGCTCACATGCAGGCCAATGGGCTTTGGAGCCCTGCTCAGCCTGGTGTTGCTCTAGTCCCAGCTTTTGTGTTCAGTAGCAGAATCAGTGGACCTTCAGGGAAGCCCCCACAGCTCTGCTTATGGGGATAACCCCCATTCCGGGCCTTATGTATGAGCTATAGCCCAGACTGGCATGGTTTGCCTCACCTCAGCATTCACCAGTGAGTGCTGCAGCCTAACTTAGCCCAGACAGCTCCCATTTGCAAGCAGTAATGTGGCTCAACCTGGCTTGTCCTGCACCCTGTCCTATTTGTCACTTTTGCCAGTGGGTGCTATGAACTGGCCCAGCCTGGTCCACCCCCAGACTTGAGCCATACATATGTTGACAGGTACTGCAACCTGGCCTGGTCTGGTCTCAGCCTTGGATTCTTGTGCTCACCTGCAGAGACTGCATCCTGACAGAGGAGTTCTCCAAGCTCCTCTATCAGGTCACTTCCCAGTGGTAGGTCTCATGTATACCAGTGGGTTCTTGGACCAGCATGACTTTGTATACCTCCTGAACTGGCAGGTGCAGTGGTCATGCCACAACAGCCCATAACTATTCTGGCTCTTACTATTAGCAAACCGAGATAAAAGCACCTGCCTCACACCCATTGCTGCATCGATCCAAATTTCAAAAACTTTCATGTGTTTTTGATGATTTTTTGAGGCCTGCATGAGTTCAATAAGAATATGCTCTTATCATAACAGGATTTAGTTGGAAACATTGACATTTCTAGATCACTTAAAGAATGCCTTACCTCAAGGTTCCCAGCAGAAAAGCAAGTAAATAAAGCAGCCATTTCCTGGTAAGCCTCCAACTTTCCAAAGATTAGGCACCAACATTTAAAAAAAAATTTAACTCCTTCTTGGATTGACTTTATAAATGAGACTTTTCCAAACTGAGATTGCTATGTGGCAAAGCAAAATGTTGTTACTGTCCTGAATGCAAGTTGCCAGTCACCCAACCACAACACACCTGCTGTTAGATTGTAGCTCTGCTTATTGTTTTTAACATAGAAACCTGAGTTTTATACTCTTACTGATTTGTTTTGTGTTCTCCTTGAGTTTCATGCTTACTGCCTGTCAAAATTCTACAGAAGTACAATTTCTAACAAGATCAGGCTGGCCTAGTATGCTGAAATGATGACTCACACTCACAGACTGGCCAAGTTCATTTTAACAATGGGCTCCATGTTAGTTATTTAAAAACAGTTGGAGTTCTAGTTCATACAATATTACGATATTACTATGCGCAGCTAATTTCTGCAACCTGGTTCTTTACCTTGAGCTGAAAACACTAGATGCAACAAGGTGACAAGGTATCTTAGGAAGTTTATTCCAGCAAGGCAGGAAAGAGGTGAAGGTGGTGGAGATCAGCGGGGAGGGAAAAAGGGAAGAAGGGGGAAGAAAGGGGAAAACGGGGGAGATGGAGGCACCTGAGGCCCCTTTATGTTCAGGTAGGCCTGCAAGGTGTGGGGGGCGGGATTGGGAGGGATTGAGGGCAGGCCCCAGGGGATTGGTGCCTGCAGGTGAATGCCTAGGGATGATTGGTGAGTGGGTGGGGTTGGGAGATTGGGGTGGGATTCTCAGGTGAAATGCCGGTTACATCTGATTGGTGGATGGCTACACTGGCGCCAATTTCGTGAGCCGTGAGGAAGAGGAAATGGCGCTGGGTCCAGGGTGGGATATTTTAATAACTCTTTACACTCCAGATAAAATTAGCCAAAAAAGCCTCTTCAGTTCTACAAACTTGCTTAAAAATGTGGCCAAAAGGTTCCTGTAACTGATTCTTGGCTGCTAATAGCCTCCCCCCAGCAACATAAATCATATAAGCAAGCTGATCAAGCTATATGCATGATCCCTGATGTCAACAACAACAAAAACAAAACCAACAACAACAGAGATGACCAAGGGGGAGGGTATAAAAGTTAAGATGAAATCACTGTTGCCAATCTTAAGCTAAAATAAGTAAGACCAAGAGGTGGAAAGGAAGGCTTTTCATGCATGATTGTCTGATAATAACCATCAGGGACCTCTGCTGGGGACCACCAGCTCTGCTGAAGAGAGACACTAAACAGATAATTCTGTTTGTGCTCACAGGACAGGCTGCTGTCTGGTGGGGGCCCATTCTTTTTTTCCATGCTGATGTTAATGCTAATCTGAAATAAGTGTTGATAATACTAAGAAAGAATCCCCTCCAGGAACTGCAGCATTGGCTTAACTGGTTAATTTTCCACCTGCAAGTGCCCAGATTCCATATGGGTACCTGGCTGCTCCACTTCCTTTCTGGCTCCTTGCATGTGACCTGGGAAAGTAGTGGAGGATGGCCCAAACCCTTGGGACCCTGTATTCATGTGGGAGATCCAAAAGAAGCACTTGGCTCCTGGTGGATGTTGCTGTGTCATTGTGGCTCTTTGGGGAGTGAACTATCAGACAGAAAACTTTTCTGTATCTCTTCTGCTTAATTTTTTAAAAATCTTAAAAAAGAAATAGAGTCCCCCTGGCTCAGATCTTCACACTGCTACTTCCTACGAGTCAATCAGCGAACATTAAATTTACCACGCTGGAAACAGCTTCAATCAGGACCGTTTTCAAAGCATTTTTCTCATTTTCTCTTCTCTATTCATTTCTTTTCTTTTCTCTGATTTGAAATTTTCAAAGAAATTGGATAGTTAAGATTCACACTCGTGGTAATGGCAATGGGATTTTAGTTAACGCTTAAACTCATTGTGTTCTGAACACAAAACCTTTGTAAACAGACATCTGAACTACAAATAAGCAAATACCTTTGACCTTCTCTGCTGGAAAGGGGAGAACTGAAAAAGATGTATTTCCCCTTGCCAAGGCTTTCTATTTCTAAACCTCTCTATTCAGCTCCCCCAAAGAGAGGGCGTCGCAGGAGAAAAGCCACCTGATTAGGACTCAGGGAATGGGAAAGTTATTTCCCTTTAAAACTCGGGCCAAAAACCCAGCCTGGTGTTTTGCACAGTAACAAGGTCAGGGAAAATTCTCTTACATCAACCTCCTATTCATGGCTTCACTGCAGAAGGGCATTCGGCAGGATATTGCTGGCCTATGATCCTTTCTCCACCGCTGATTTGTTAAACTGGAAAAATTCATACTCCAAATACAGAGAAGATCCTCTGAAATTGACAAACAGTTGACTGCCATCTTTGCTACATGTTCTTCTCAATGCAAATAAGTAAAGACTCCTTATGGACACAGCAAGAGGAGAGATACAAGGTCCCCTACACGGGAGTCTCTAAGCAGAGTCTCAAACTATCATCACACCCTCAGAGCTTAGTGGACATACATGCAGATAGCGACAATGTAAGACACTATGGGAGCTGTGTTCTGGCTAGGATTGGCAACAGGGCCATGGGCTAACAGCAGGACAACTGGGCAAACTACCAGGCTATCCTACTAAATTCTGCCACTCGGCTGTCCATCCAAGGAAACAAAACACCTTCCTCATGATTGCCTGGAAGCCTTGGAGACTGTTTGTTGCAGCAAAGTGGCCCTGTGGGGCAGCCCCTGCCAAAAGCAAACCTGGACCTCTTCACCCACAGGAGCAGGTTTGTGCAGAGTGGACAATGAAGTTTCAGGCGAGCAAGTGGTGGTCACAGCACGACAGGCACTAGCAGCAACAACACTGCCGCGCAGCGTGCCCACCAGGAAAGCTCCCCTGATGTCTCTGACAAGGGCTCTCTAATCAGCCAACAGACTGCAAGTGGGAGCCAAGCTGCCCACCTGTCCACCAGAAGAGCAGCTGAGGGAAAGGGTTCTCCTGGGGCCTTCACACTCTGATTTGATGGAGTCCTACTCATTAAGCTAAGGAATATGACACAGTGTTGGGGAATAAAGAACAAAGCAAGAATCAGCTTTTGGCTGAGTGGGCTCCATTCATGTCTACAACACTAGGCTCTTTCAGGTCCCTGCCAGTAACATTTTGTAGCTGCTTAGATAGGGAGGACATTCTGCCACTCCCAACTCATGATAAAGTCCAGCCATCCAGCAAGTTTCCCAGGGAGCTGTGCTGAGGTCCCAGATAGCCACTGTCAGACCTGCAAGCTGCTGTAGCACCTGATGCAGCAGCCCAGCCTCCCCTGCTCCCTCTTCAAACATCAGATCATCTACTCTGGCCAAGGACAATCAGTCTATGGTTCTGGAGATTGTTTAACAGTGATTGTCCTCACCTGTTGACATAATAAAGTTTCTCTTTTCCATACTCTTCAAACTGGTGCTTGTGAGTTTGATTTGTCACCAGGGACAGAAACCATGCTTACCATAACAAGGCAACAGGCTCAAGCCATGGCCCTGGTCAGTAGGCTGAACAAGGGCTCTTTCCATCTGGCTGTTTAAGGTTCTACTTCTGGTCCCACTCAGACCAACTTTGTGAACACAGAACTAGAGAGGAAACCATAGGATTTCATGTGGGCAGACATCAGCTCTAGGCCCCCAGAGTAGGAAAAAGATTAGACCACAAATGTCTCTAGCCCCCCTGGGGTATGCATAGTCCAGTAATTTCTTGGGGCTCCAGGGCTGCAGCTTGACGCCATCTCCTGAGGGTCCACAGCCCTGGAGACTTCACTCTTCACTCCTCAACCAATTCCCTTCCCTTCTAAGAGCTGCAGTGAAGAAAACTCTATACAGAATAGGTGTGATACACGCTAGAGGGGACTGTGCAGGCCTAGGAAACCCACTGCCCAATCCTGCAAGTTCAGGTGCATGCTTCTCAGGAGGGATGCCGAGTTGCGCAGAGGGAAGCTGTGTTCTCACGTGTACACACTGCTGGTGTAAGAGCCTCTGATGGACACTCCTGCCTCTGTCCTCTCCCTGTTGCTGTGCCCTGCTTCTCACCCAATCCCCTCAGGAAGCCCTGGCTTTCCTGTCCACACAAGCATCTGGATGGGCAGGCGGCATGTGCAGCATAGCAGAGAGCCCAAATTGTACCCAGTGACTCAGCAAATCCTGCATGAAAATTGATGCAGGGAGGTAAACCAGAAAAACACATCCTGCAGGCTCTAATCTGTGACCTGAAAGCAGGAAGTCCCTAGTTCTACCTGGCACAGGACCCTAGCTCCTAGTTCACAAACTGCTTCTCCTTCAGTGCAGCACTGCCCCATCCCCACCCCCAGCACCAGGCCAGAGGACACTGAGCCAGGCTTTGTGCACCTGCTGATCAAGAGACAGAGAGCCCAGGAGGCGGGTCTCTCTTCAGGGAGAGCCATGGCTGCCTGCACCCAGTGATCTCAAGGTATAATCACAAGAGTGAAAACATGACCCTACCCTGTGTCAGGCACACAACAACTGGGCCATTAAAGGAGGACAGAGAGGCAGAGGAAGAAAAAGGGGCGGATGGGGTCCACCATCAGGCACTTCCGGACCAAAACAATTGAACAGGCCACCTCCCTGTGTTCTCAAATCCAGCACCAGCACCTGCCCTGGGTATCAGTGCCTCCCTGGTTGGGGCTCCTGTGCTCCAAGGAGCTCTAAAGATCACACTGGAGCATTGTCTGTGACCTGCACATAGAGCTTCCCTCCTACCCTGTTTCAGCCCTGCACCTGCCAGGCATAGACACACTGCTGAATGCCCTGCCTTTTTTTTTTTTTTATGTGACTTGCAGTCAGATTACATTCCCATTCATTTCTTCCTTTCCCACTCTCCTTGAAGCTTTGAAAAGTTTCTCAGTGCCCTCATTCCCTGCCAGTCAAACTTTCTTCCTGGTCGCACTCTCAGGTCATGGCTTCATTTCCTTATTCGCAGAGGAAAAGGAAGCAATCGAAAGAGAACCCCACAGGCTCCCCATGCTATCTGTCTTCCTCACTAAAATGTAATCTTCTGAAAGTTAAAGTCATGACTCTTATGTAAATGCTGATGAAGTAGGTGCGCAAGGCTCATGAATGGGGCCCAGTGCAACTGGCTAGTGGCTAAATCCTTCCTTGAAAGCACCAGCATCCCATATGGATGCTGGGTCCTGTCCTGGCTCTTCCACTTCCCATCCCGCTTCCTGCTTGTGCTCTGGGAAAGCAGTACAGGATGGCCCAAAGCCTTAGGACCTTGCACCCATGTGGGAGACACAAATGTAGCATCTGATCAGCTCAGTCCCAGACATTGCAGCCACTTGGAAAATGCACAAGTGGATGGAAAATCTGCTTTTCCAATTACATTCATATTTTTAAAAATATACGATGTGAATCCCACTTCAAACTTACAGGATTAGAATCCTTGCATGTTAATACCTGTAGGTTTCATAATCATTTGTGAAAGCTTTATTTGAAAGGCAATGCAACAGCAGTCTTCTGCCCATCAGCCCAACCCTCCAGATGGTTCCAGAAAAGCAGCAGGGCCAAGCTGAAGTCAGATTCCTGGAAGTTCCATGCAGATCTCCCACGTGGGTGGCAGGGACCAAAGTGCCTAGGTCATCACCTGCTACCTTGCCATATGTTTCAGTAGGAACCACGAGGATGGGTGGAGTCAGGAATGCCTACACATAACTTTGCCTGCTATGAGATGACTGATCAAACAGTGCCCTGCATGGGAACCTGCCTGGATAAGGGCCTGATGCTATTCCTTCTAGCAAGGCTTGAACCCGATTGACTCCATGGAGCAGAGCTGCCCAGTGACCTCAGCTCTTCCCCAGGGACCGTGACAACAAAGAAGAACCAGTGATCTTCTACAAGCTGCTGTCTGGGACCTCTTTGAGCTTCGTCTCTTCCTACTGATTCCTCAGGGGTCCCAGTAAGCACAGAAATTGTGATAAGCAGCAGAGATGGCAAACGAAGGCAAG
Source organism: Ochotona curzoniae (assembly GCF_017591425.1). Classification (NCBI taxonomy): domain Eukaryota; kingdom Metazoa; phylum Chordata; class Mammalia; order Lagomorpha; family Ochotonidae; genus Ochotona; species Ochotona curzoniae. Next base: position 113,812 of record NW_024466689.1, on the reverse strand, counting down.
AGCCACCAATGCAGGCAGCCATTCCGAGAGAAGGAACGTTGGCACCTGAGACACCAAACAGTCTCCAACTGGGGCCTCAGATCAGTTCTAGTCCCATGAGATCATCTCTTGTGGGTCCTTAACTTGAAGTCCATAGGTTAGAACACTTGTATCCAAGATTTTAAAATGTATGTTTTCATCGTTGATAATTTTGATCAACTGGGTATAAAATTATTTATAATTATACATCTTCCTACTGCAGTAAGGATAAAATTATTCTGAGTTTTTTCCTTAGTAATCAGCTCTTAAACTTCACATCTAATACAACATTTTCCTCAATATTTATACGCTTAAGTTTCTTTTTAAAGATTTATTTATTTAGCATTCAGGGTGATATAGACAGGGAGAGACAAAGAGATATCTGTTATCCTCTGTTGCACTGGCCCCAGTGCCTGCATAACTGGGGCTAAAGTAAGCCTAATGTAGGATTCCAAACTCTGTGCCTGACTCCGATGGGAGTGGCAGGGGCCCAAATACCTGTGCTATCTTCTATTGCTTTCCTAGGCACATTAACAGGGAGCTGGAAGGAAAGAGGAGCAAGCTGACTCAAACAAGTGGACAAATAAGAGATGCTCACCCTACAAGGATCAGCCTAATCCATGCCACCATGATTGTTATGACTGATAGGGCCAAAACGAAGGAATGCCACACATTGTTAAGACCTGAAAATCAGGGAGCTGGATGGGAAGTGGGGCTCCTGGGATTAGAACCGGCGCCCATATGGGGTCCTGGTGCGTTCAACGCCACTGAGGCTTGGACTTTTTGCTTCCCAGGTTTCATGGTTGTGACTGGGAGAACTAAGGCTGGGCCGATCTTGAGGCTTGGTATTTTGGCTCTGTGCATAGCCGCCATGAGGTGGGTAGATCTTGAGCTGGTCTGTGTTTGAACCTTGGGATTTTGTCTTTGCACACTGCTATCATGCTGTGGGTGGATCTTGAGGCGGTCTGGGCTTGAACCTCAGGATATTGGCTTCATCCACCACTGCTATGCTGTGGGTAGATCAAGAGCTTGCCTGTGTGGCTGTGGCCAAGGGAACTCGGGTGGCCCTGGTGCCAATGATGCCAGGTGAACCCCTCAAGCCAACTGGTAGTGTGCTCTGGGGACTTGGGGATGGCACAATTAGATTGAGGGTTCATGTCTAGCTGAGGAATGACTTCTGAGGGACTTCCATGGACAAGGCTACTGTTCTCAAAGTGTTGTCATGAAACCCACCAGCAAGTATCAGAACAGGACACTGTGAGGCTGGGCCATGAAACCAACAAATACATGAGTGAATCAGGTCTGGAGGTAGAATCTGCAGGGCAATATGTAGGCTCCCTCATGTACAAAAGCAATCTTCATTGGCACGTGCAAGTACTGGGCTGGGAATAGGCCTGGTTGGGGAGCTAAGGGGACGCCCCAGCTGGGCTGGAATTCCCATTGGTGAATGCAAGTGCCAGAATCAGTGCATTGTCCTGGGCTGAACATGGCTGCAATCTCCCTTGGCACAGGTGTGGCCTGGGTCTGGGGAGGGCCAGGCTGGGCTAGACTCTAGGACCCCACTGGTACTCATGAGAGTCAGGATGCATGGAGAATGGGCTGGGCTAGGTCTCAACTCATGCTGAAATATGTGAAAACTGTCTGGGCATGGGCCAAGTGAGGCTGGACTGCAACACCCAACAATATGAGCCAGAAAAGGTCTGGGCCAATTGGGCAGTGACATTGTTCCTGCCAGAACAAGAGGTGCACGAAGTCAACCTAGGCCAGGCACCCACCAGTATGTGCAAGATCTGCCACAGGGAGGAGACCGGATAGAGGAGCTTGGTGAACTCCTTTGTCAGGTTGCAGTCCCTATAGGTGAATGTAAAACCAAGGCAAAGAGCAGCCCAAACCAGGCCAGGTTGCAGTACCCGCTGGCACACATGTGGGTCATGTCTGGGTGTGTGCCAGGCCATGCCAAATCACAACATCCATTTGTAGTTGGGGTGTGGGAGGTGCTGAGTTGGGCCACAACCCCAGCCAGTTCACACTGGAGCTGAGACAGGGGGTGCTGATTGTGCAAGGTTATGCTACAGCACCAACCAGCATAAGCTGGAACTGGGGTTAGGCTGGACCAAACCAGGATGAAGAACCCACTGGCAGATGTTGAGGTGAGATGAGCCATGACAGTCTGGAGGTGGTGGTTGGTGTCAGGTTCATAAACTCTGGGGGCAGAAGGGTCCAAGCAGTTCTTGGTTCACATGACCTGGGGCCTTGAGCCCACCTGCACAGTGAGTGCTGGATCCATGAGCCCCACGGGGATGGGGGTCCAGAGGACCCTGGATTTCCTGGCCTAGGTCCTTGGACCTGCCTGAGTGGCGGGGATCAGGTCCTTGAGCTTGGGTGTTGAGGGTCTGGTGGATTCTGGGTCACAGTCCTGATGCTGGGGTCATCTGGAATGGTCACCTGACTTAGGACCATGAGCCCACCTGGGAGAACTGGTCCTCCTCAATGTAGAGGATGGAGTGCTGGACAGCAGACCGTGGTGCACATGGAGGACATGGTAGCTAATGGGGCCTGCAGAGTGACTGAGTCCAGCTCCAGCTGAGTTCAGAACTCGAGAAGGGTGTGTGGATGAGGCAAAAAGAGGAAAGAAAGAGACGGACCACTAGGATTTCATGATCATAATGGACAATGCGGGAAAGCTGTCTGCTTTATTTATACAAAATCAGTCAAACTCTGGCTCAGACTTTTTACGTCATGGTCAAGTTGGGAATTTCTAAGGATAATTCTGCCATTAGTTTTACCTAGAAACAATAGAAGTTCCTGCTACAATTCTTATTCTACAGCTCAATCTTGTATCAAACAAAACGGGAATCTAAAGAATGAGGGAAGAATGAAAGTCTAAATGCAGGTCCTTTGATTAGCATAAGATCAATGGGGACACCCAAGACAGTAGGAATATTAGAAGACCCCTTTGCAAGACTCTATCACCGACATTATCCTACAAGCACACACTGAGCAAAAGGCCAGCCTCACAGTAGCAAACAAATGCCTGGATGGATTAGAATTCTTTAGCAGGGTGGTCCGGTGTCCATGCAAAAGAAGGAGGAGCTGCAGTCACGTGGATGTAGAGCTGGTGGGCCCTGCCAAACAGCTGGAAGTTCCTTGTGGCCCTACCTTAATGGAACAACACTCTTCACTCCTTCATGTACCCTACATCCACTGCACGGACACCAACAGCAGAGGTCATCTGGTTTCATAGCAGAGAATGAAGAGCAGAACATACGGACAACTATGCCAGCCAAACAATGACAGCAAATCCCTGCCTGAGGTGAGGTCAATGGTGTCAGCCAATGGACATTGGAAGGGATTTCTCATCCACAGATCAGCAAGATTGACAGCATTTCGGAACTATCACATCCACCTGGGCAAAACCTTCACAACATGCACCATTGTGACTCGGAGTTGATATCAGGTGGCCTTTCCCCATCCACAGGCACTGGCATGGTTAGGAGGCTGGCTATGGCCTATCCTCTTATCTCCCCACTCCCACAAGAAATGGGAAGAAGACATACAAAACTTGGAAACAATGATCACACTTACTTCCTCCTAACCCTGGATCCTTCCCATCCTGATGGACTATGTAAACATCATCTAAAATTAAAATTTCAAAAAAAATAAAAGAGGGTTATTTATTTAAAAGAGTTACAGAGAGAGAAAAGAGAGGGAGGGAGGAGGGTGAAAGGGTGGGAGGAGAATTTTCCAGCTGCTGTTTCATTCCCCATTGAATGGCCTCAGTCAGAGCTGGGGAGATCATCCTGGTGTCCCATCGGGATGTCTGGACCCCATGCACTTGGGCCATCTTCTGCTGCTTTCCTAGGCCAGTAGCAGGGAGCTGGATGGGAAGAAGATCTGGCCCTTGGCTTTGAGCTTTGAAGGAGTGCAGAGCCCTAAGACTCCATGGCCCCTTAAAGACCCTGCTTCTGCCTTGGAGAGGAACTGGTCACTCCAACCAGATGCATCCAAAGCCAGCCACCTGGCAGGGAGGCTCTTGTGTACCTGCCCCCTTACTGGAGCAGAATAGGATTCAGCTACTTTACATAATCCTTAAACACCTCAGGGAACTCAGTTGCTCCAGTTCCTTATGGGAAGAGGGAGGTCACCCTTACTGTCCCTGCCCCTGGTCAAGGGGCACCCCATCCTGGTCTGGCCCAGCAGCCTGTCTTCCCAGAATCCAGAGTGGGAGGTGGTGCTCCTCCCTGGGATGAGGACTGAGCCAAGTACCCAGCTCACAGAGACAGTAGGGAAACTGCGTGGCAGCTTAAAGGCCTGGCATTACTTTCAAGGGAACTGCCAAAGCCTGGGGCCCAGCAGGCGGTAAGCGAGGGGCAGAAGCCTCAAGGAGGGCTTGCGGGCATTGCCAGTGCTGGGCCAGCACTTGGCTTTGGTCTGCAGGCCTCCAACTGTCCCCGCTATCCTGGCTGCAGTCTCAGCTCTGGCTCATTCCTATGGGTGGGGCAGAGCTAAGCACCACCAGGCTGCAAGCCCTCTAGGTTACCTGGAGTTTGTGGCGGGGCGGGGCAGGTTCACAGAAGCCACTCCCCTCCACAGCCCTGACGCGACAAAAGAACCCCAGGCTCCTCTGCGAAAGCCCAGTCTCCCAGGTCTCAGTAGCAGCAGCAACATGCCTGTAACGCTGGGTTACTGGGATCTCCGCGGGGTGAGTGAGGGGGCTGCCCGGCGGGAGGGACGTGGGCTTGAACGTGGGGTGGGGGCAGAGAGCGAAAAGCAGCTTGGGAAGACTCCACCTAGGCAGGCTCTCAGGAATTCCCAGTACGGGCATCCCAGAATAGGGGAGGGGCAGCAGGCGCCTGAATCTATTAGGTATAGAGTTGGAGGGCCGGGTGGGGGGCTCCCCTGGAGGAGATGGGGGCAGCAGTCGGGGGCCATAAAATCTCTGATCTCTGCTCTGGACCATTCCCCAGCTGGCTCACTCCATCCGCCTGCTCCTGGAGTATACGGACACCAGCTATGAGGAAAAGAAATACAAGTTGGGCGATGGTACAGCCCTGCCTGCTCTGCCTCTGCCCTCTGCATCTGTCACCTAGTAGTAACCCCTGTCTGGCCACCTGTGGCTCACCGGTGCATCCTCTAACAGCTGGAATGGAGTCTGAGGATGGCCTCCAGAGGCAGGGCTCTGGGAAGGGGTGCTGGGAATGTGTTTCGGCATTGAGTCCTTTTCCACACATCTTACAAGCTTTGTGGTTCAGAGCCCTTACAATCATTCTTTCCCCTTCCCCCAGATGTTGAATGTGAGATGAGGGGCTCAGATCCCACGTGTCCTGCCTCAAGGGTCCTGCTCCTGACTCCTTGGGAGGGTCCAAGGAAAGAGGCTCCACACTGGGGAGGTTTTGTTTCTCTTGGTCTTTCCCACAGCTCCCGACTATGACCGAAGCCACTGGCTGAATGAGAAATTCAAGCTGGGCCTGGACTTCCCCAATGTAAGTACAGGGGATGGGGTGCTCTGAGGGCAGGGGAGTGCAAGGTGTCTCTCTGCCTCCACATCCTTCCCAAGCTTAGAGGTTTCAGGACCAGGACCTTGTGCTCAGCCGCTGTCATTCCCGGTTCTCTACAAGGCTTTTCCACTGGCTTCTATGTCATAGCTCACTCACTGCTTGTACAGATGTGTCTCTGGAGCCTGCCTTGCTCTATACACAGAGAATGCCAAGTCCCCTGTGTGCCCTTGTTCAGGGCAGGGGATGCTGGGCACCTGGGAACCCAGCTGACTTCCCTCCTCCCTCCCCAGCTGCCCTACCTGATTGACGGCACTCACAAGCTCACCCAGAGCAACGCCATTGTGCGCTACCTCGGCCGCAAGCACAACCTGTGTGAGTGGGGCTGGCTGAGGGCGTGGGGCTGTGGCTGTGCCCTGGGCCTGGCTGGGTGGGATGCTGAGGGTGTCTGCTGTGTGTGCTGCAGGTGGGGAGACGGAAGAGGAGAAGATTCGCGTGGACATTTTGGAGAACCAGGCTATGGACAACCGCATGCAACTCATTACGATCTGCTACAACTCTGACTTTGTGAGTGCCCCACTGGACAGGACCTGATGGGTTCAGTGAGGAACTAATTAACCTCTTGTGTTCTCATCGGCACTGCTCCTGTTTGCTACTAAACTCCCTAGGGAGAATGATTCTCCAAGCAATTTCCTATCTGACCAACGCATTGATTCTGTAGTCTAAGCCTTGGGAAATAAAATCTGAGCAAGGTCCTACAGCAGCCCAATGATTCTAGGTCAACAGTCAGGTGTAAGAAAATTTGCTTCAAACTCCCATTTGTGCCTAAACTTTGACTCTTACCATGGCCATATTTCATTGTGTTTCTGTCATGTACCAGTGTCTGGATGTGCAGTATTGTTGTAGACATTAATTCAAGATGGGGGCATCTGCCATTTTTTCTCAGGGTTCTCTCTGTGTCCCACAGGGATAAGCATATTTCCCCAGTGGGGAGCCCGGGGTCACCCAGAGGTCCTGGGTTCCTTTCCCTTCAACCTTGCAGATCACATTCTCATCCTTTGTGAGCTGTGCACATGCCTCTAGCATTCTCCTGCCAGCCCACCAGGTAGAGTTTCGTCTTCTTTGCCAAGGTCTTTTAGTTCTCTGCCTCTTTGCTTTCACCCCCAGCTGAGTCTGAGGGAACCTACACTCATGGCACCCCTGGGAGTGACCCACAGCAGGATGCTTGGACATCAGAGGTGACACATTCAGGGACAGAACTGGACTTCTATGTGATTTCTGGTAGTCTCCCACAGATGGGATGGGGGCCGGTGGGAGTCTCTCAGATGCTGATGAATGAAATCCGAGGAGGAACACAGACCCTGTGCCACACTCAGTGAGGATGCTCCCCTGGCCAGCGGGGCCATGTGCAGCCCTGACAGGCAGCCCCTCTCCCCAAAGTTGTGCCTGTGGGTGCTGACAGCCTTTTGTTCTTTCAGGAGAAGCTGAAGCCTGACTACCTGAAGGGCCTCCCAGACAAGCTGACACTGTACTCCCAGTTCCTGGGGAAGCGGCCCTGGTTTGCAGGGGACAAGGTGAGACCGAGGGAGGGAGGGAGGCAGGAGCAGGGGGCATGGTCGGTTTCCTCTGGTCCTGAGCTCTCTCCTCCTGGCTTCTGCAGATCACCATTGCTGATTTCCATGTTTATGATGTCTTGGATGAGAACCGTATTTTTGCTCCTGGTTGCCTGGATGCATTCCCAAACCTGAAGGATTTCATGGCCAGATTTGAGGTGACTCCCTGATCCTTCTCTCCACTTTTCCAGTTCCTTCATGCTCTCTGAGTCCTGGAGCTGAGCTGCAGACCAACCCCTGACAGCAAGACCCATAAGGACTCATAAGGAACCTGAGTCAGTAGGGGGAAAGCCACTTGTCAGGTTCCCAGAGCCCATCACAGCTGTGCTTGGCTCCCAGTAACCCCTCATGTGTAGGGGCAGCAGTCAGGCTTCTCTGAATCTTGTGCTACAAGGAGCAGCCTCAGACCTTTGTCTTGTCTCCCACCCATGGAGACTGTAGGAGAGGCCTCTCTTTTTAGCGGGCATCAGGGTGTGAGATGTGTTAGAATTGAGTTTCAGTGTCAGACACAGAACTCCATGTGCTTGATTGCCTGAGCAGTTGAAGCAATCAGGTCCCTATGTGGAAGCAATGAGCTGCTCAACTTGTGTTGTTGTAGAATCTCAGTAGTCACAGGGGTGCCCCAAGTGCACATTCTTGTCTTAAAGAATTGGTAGTGAAAATTTTCTTTCACTTTTTTTTTCTCATTCAAGTGTCCCACGTGTTCTGTCTGTGACATTTTGCAGATCCCTGATGTTTAATTTTATGTGTGTGGAAAGGTGACTCCTTGCTGGAGCTGAGGCCAGTTAGAGAACTGCAGGCACAGCAGGTGGGAGGGAAGGGGTAACACAGGGGCACACCATAAGCCACACCTCTCAGTGTCCCGTCAGTCACCCTGGGTCATCTAGTTTGCGATAAAGTCTACTTGATCACGTTTTCGATGTCTGAGGTTTGGGTTCACAAGTTATTCATTCTACATTATTACATTATTTGTACCGTTCCTTCCATTGGAAAGATGTGCCCGTTCAGTTCCTTCTCGTTAGCTCTGGATCAGGTCCAGTCCTGTGACATTGGGGATTATGCAACAGTTGCTCAGCTCTGTGAGCCAGGGAGGAGAGACCAGATGACATCTGTGTGCTGGACCATGTGGCTGCCAGGCCAGGCTAATTTGGCTCAGAACACTCTGGAACCCCCTGAATTCTTGAGAACCTCTGTGGGCACTGTCAGCCCTGGCGTGCAGGTGCATGTCCCAGGACTGTGCTTGTTGCTGTTCACTGTATAATGTCTCCGGATCAGGGGATAGACGCACAGTGAGGTTGTGTTCAGATACCAAATAGAGGAGTTAGAACTTCCTGTGTCAGGGGAAGGATTGGAGCCTGGCCTCAAATTTGTGCTGCTTCACCTCCTGCTGTTTCCTACATTTAGGATGTACTGACTCACTGGGGAAGGATCGGGGCTGTGCCTGCACTGGGGTTTCTGGAACTCCACTGTAGGCACAGACTGAACTGTGCTTTTGTTTCTGCCCCTGCAGGCCCTGCCAAAAATCGCTGCCTACATGAAGACCAGTCACTTCCTCCCAAGACCTGTGTTTGCTAAGATAGCCAAGTGGACAGGAGATTAGGGTTGTATAATTTCAAAGATAGTATAGGCTTTGGGCAGCTCAGTCCCCCAGCCTTGCTTGAGCTTTCTCAGTCCTCTCTCTGCTGCCCAGCCTGCTGCACTCTGTCCTCTAAGCCAGCGCCTCCCATACAGACCCTAGCCAGCCTCAGCTCTGCCCTCTCCCTCAGCCCCTGGGCTGTTTCTCCTACACTAAGGCCCATACTATGGCTCCTACTCTGCTGTGAGGGGCCTGAGTGGCCCTGAGCTCCGGACAGAGAGATCTTTGGGCCTGTGCTGACCCTGCTCCAGAGCAAGGTCTCCATTGCACTGCGTGCTCCCTAGGAAGCCTGAATCTCAGCCTGGGTCTGTCCTCTTCCCTGAAAGCCCTGACTTGGCATTGACTGTGCTGGAGTTTCAGGATCTTCATTCTGTTGCCACAGCAGGACCTGGGGGAGCAGGATGCTGTGGGTGGGCGTACCTGGTCGGGTGAGGTTAAATGGTGTGCTGGTCATATCTGTGCCCTGTGCATGTTGCTCTGTTCCTCTCCTTGGTTTCTTCCTGCTGCGTGGCTCCTCATTCCTGGATCATGGTGCCACGGTTTGAAACCTGATGCAGCTAGGCTCTGTTTCTAAGAGCTGCAGGGTTGATAGGGAGGGGCTGGCAGTCGTCAGGCACACCCACTGGGAGCTGCTCCAGGGTGCTTTCCCTGACATGGATATTCCTGGTCTATATTTTCAGAATGTTTCTCAATAAATAGTGTCACATTACCTATAATTGTTGTACTTGTTTGTTTGTTTGTTTTTCTACACGAACTGAGAAGAAGTCAATTAACAGAGAAGAGAATCCCTCCGTGTCTTCCCTGTGATATGTGTCATGGTGCCTGGCCTGCATCAGGTGTTCAGGAAGTTTGGAAATGTGGAAGAATTGCCTCCTGGGAATGCAAAGCCAGCCTGTTCTGCCATGAATGGGACTTTGTGCTGTGGAAATAACCATCTGGATCTGAGGAGGTACAGAGTCACATGCATGCAGGGATTGTAAGCATGCAGGGATCAGAGAAGGTACCTGCAGCTGTCTCTCACTTCACCGTTAAAGGTGCTGCACCTGCCCTTGGGACAACCTTCCTGAGATGGGCTGGGCTGTGCTGGGCTGGTTTGCTGCCCCATGATGTGGCACTACATCAGAACCTGGAATTCCATCAGAGGTCACTTGCAAAGGAGGAAGACTCATGTGGTGAACGCCTATGGAACAGCCTTCTGAAATTGGCAGGACAGTGGTGTACTTGACCTTGGTGTCTTAGTGCAGGAGGGGAGTTTGCACCAGTGGTCAGTGCCAATAGCTGCACTTACTAAGGTCAAATAAAAGGTAGCAACAGCGTGTCTCTCTCTCCCTCCCCTTTCGAGAGGCACCCCACCTCCCAGCTTCCTTTCCTGAGGTGCTTTCCCCTTCCCTCCCTTCCCTGCTCACCTGGTCCCTTCGCAAATAAACTTTTCTGTTTGCAACAGATTCCTGGCTTTTTATTTCTATACTAAGCTGAGGAAAGAACCCACTGGGCATTTCTGGTAACATATTTTCCTTGGCGCCCAACGTGGGGCATGAAAAAGAGACAGGCGGGAGCCACGTGGTTCGGCTCAACCAAGAGAAGACTTTACAAGGTATCTTCAGACTCCAGGTGTCCTTGAGCACACAAGCTCCTATGACAACCAAACCAACTTGTTCCATGGCAGCGTAGATGACCTGAACCATCCCTCTGGATCCCACATTTCTGTTCCCTTACCCAAACCATGCCCAATTTCAGCAGGAAGCAGCCAGAAGACATTGTTGCCCTTTACCCCTACAGAAGTAGGATGTGGGATTTCAAGAGGGGGATCTGAGACCATCCAGGCCTGCTGAGGTCTTGGCCAACCTTCAAGTGGGCAGCAGCAGCATTGCCCACCCATTTTCTAACTAATGAAGAGACCACCAAGAGGGAACATCTTACCTTTAGGTTCCCCACCCAACAAGGTAGGTTCAAGGAAGGCTTAAAATCCCAAAGCTTCCTCAAATCTTTGTTGTCTCTCTCTCTCTCCCTCCCCTTTCAAGAGGAACCCCATCTCCTGGCTTCCTTTCCGGAAATGCTTTCCACTTCCCTCCGTTTCCTGCTCAACTGGTCGCATCACAAACTTTTCTGTTCGCAAAAAAAAAAGGTAGCAACAACTGTAATGTAAAAAACCATTAAGCAATAGGTGAGTGGAAATTGGTTAAGTCTATTTGATTTGAGGACAGACATGTTTAAATGTAACGGAAGATCAAAGTGACAATGTGATTAAAAAACATAAGTGCATATACTTGTACACTAGTACAGGGTCAGAAAACATTTTCTTTGATGGCCAAGTTTTTAGGCTTTCTGCGTTATGATTTGTCACAGTTACTCAACATTTTGGTTTTCAAATGTCAGCTGGGCCTGATGGTGGCCTAGAGGCTGAAGTCCTTGCCTGAACATGCCAGGATCCCATATGGGCATTGGTCCTAGTCCTGGCAGTGCTGCTTCCCACCGAGCTCCCTGCTTGTTGCCTGGAAAGGCAGTCGAGAATGGCCCAAAACCTTTGACCAAGCACCCATGTGGGAGAACAGGAGGAGGTTTCTGGCTCCTGACTTCAGATTGGCGCAGCACCAGCTGTTGCAGTCACTTGGGGAGTGAATCGTCGGAGGGAAGATCTTGCGCTCTGTCTCTCCTCCTCTCTGTATATCTGACTTTCCAATTAAAAAAAAAAAAGAAAGAGAAAGGAAAGTCAACTGTACAGAATACCTGAAGGAATGGATGCATGTGTTCCATTAATATTCCATTTACAAAACAGGTGTGTCAAAACAAAACCCAAACAACTCAATTCTGAAATGGGTGAAGCATTTGGACTGACATGTCCCTTAGATGATACACAGATGTCAAATAGCACCTGAGAAAGTACTCCACTTCACCAATTAGAGCAAGGCAAGGCAGAGCTAGACTGAGTTACCCCCTCACACTCATGGCATTGGCTGGGACACAAAGCAGAACAAAGGGAGTGCTGGTGGGGTCTGGAGAAACTGGGACCCTTGGCTCTGTTGGTGTGAATGCCAAAGGGCCCAGCATTGTGCCAGTCAGCACTGTTCTTTCTCAAAAAGTGAAATTATCACTTGCTGGCAGCTATTCCATTTCTGCTTAACACTCAAAAACACCAAGTCCTCGAAGGGCTGTGTGTACTGCCGTGCTCATAAGAGCATCACTTCCGACACGATGGGAGCCTCCCAGGTGTCTCCTAGCAGAGGAAGTGATAAGGACAGCTTGTAAACACACACAGGAGCAGGCTCTACTACTCAGCCCTCATCAAGGAACTCTGAGCATGACACAGCCTGGGTGACCCGCAAGGACACAGGCTCAGTGATGTCCATGTCACGGCCACAACCTTATGATTCCATTGACAGGATGCAGTTGGAGAAGACAAACTCATAGAGACAGGAAATGGGAAAAGGGTCAGGGCTGGGGATGGGGAGTGTTGGTTTTATGTTCCCACCTACAGTTTTACAGGACAAGAGACTTAAAAACAATGCTTAGAATGATCATAAGGATGCTCCAGGAGATAAAAGAAAATGCAGATGGTTGAAGAAAATAAGGAAGATAAATCATGACATGACTGAGGAATTCAGTAAAGAAAGAGATACTGAAAATGATTCCTCCAATCAGGAAAGAAATAGATACTGAAAATGACAATTTCATAGGTTTTAGTAATAAAGAACTCAAGTTGAAGGATAAAGTTTTTAAAATTGATGAAATCAAGCAGAAGAAAGAATGTTGAAAGATAAGGACAAATTTTTGGTATATCACAGTGAGACAAACATGGAGATTAAGAATGCAGACAGACTCTGAGACACTTGGGGTATTATGAGATGAAACAAGACGCTAATTGTGGATGTCTCTGACAGCAAAAAGGAATAGAGGCTTAAGAAATCTATTTCATGACATGACAGCTCAAAATAGCCCCGGTCTGGAGAAATATGTAGTTCAAGTACAGGAGCTCAGGGAACATCAGATGCACAAACAAAAGACACACAAATGATTCTCACTGTGACTCAGTGTAGTTCTGCTCTCAAAAGTACAACACAGAAAGAAAATCCTTCAATTTGTAAGAGGAAAGTGTCTGGTCATTTTTAAAGAAGCTAGCAGGCATTCATGTCAAAGTTTTCAGGAGAAATTTTACAAACCAGGAGGGAAACGAGATATATTTTAACTTCTCAACAAAAAAATGCTAGAAAGCATGAATATCTTTCCTAGCAATGTTAACTCTCAGAAATGATAGATAATTGGATCTTTATGAGATAAGCGAGGCAGTCAATTCATCAGGCCAGCTTATAAAATGTGTTTACGGCAGCCCTAAGAAGGGAAGCAAAGACAGATAACAACCATCATGAACACCTGTGCGGCCGGGTGCACTAGCATAGCTACTGTAGTCCTCACCTTGAACGTGCCAGTGTCCCATATGAATGCCGTTTCTAATTCCAGCAGCCCCACTTCCTATCTAGCTTTGTGCTTGTGGCTTTGGAAAGCAATGGAGAAAGCTCAAAGCCTTGGGACCCTGCACCCACGTGGGAGACCCAGAAGAAGCTCCTGGCTCCTTGCTTAGGATTAACTCAGCTCCTGCCATTGCGGCCGCTTGAACAGTGAATCATTGGATGGAAGATGTTTTCTGTTCTCATCCTTTCTGTATATCTACCTTTCCAATAAAAATAAATAAATCTTTTAAAAAATGTAAAGCATGTTATTTAACTTCATGGCAACAACACATTATGAATGTGGTACCACTGCATTGTGTGCCTGGTACCTATGCACTGTGAAAATGAGGAAGGTGGCTCATTTTAGGTACAATAAGGAATAAAATACTTAAAACACAATGAACAACAGGTGGTCACATTAAGCTATTTTAAAATGTCAAAATGAAAAAAGTTTTTTTGGCACAGAAATGTCTAAAATCCATGCATTTTTTCATGATTCACATTTTTTCATGAATTGTTGTTTAAGTTCCCAGCATATGTAGGCTTCACAATCCTTTTGAACAAAAATCAACTTATGTTTTCATTCTATTTTCCATGTGCTTTTTTGAAGTCCCCTTAAACTTCTCTTTGATTTCAAAGCTCAAATTCAAAGGGTATTTTGGTGCTGCGTGGTGAATACCAGACCTGACATAGGAATGCCATGTTGAGTTGGACTTCTTCTTAAGTGAGGTTCCCTTGACCCCTGAGACTGTAGACCAGCTAGGAGAGTCAAAAGGAAACATGTCCCTTTTGGCAAAACGCTCTAACTCCCTGCCTACTTTGTTCAAGCTTAACCAGGAGAACAATCAAGTTCCACATGGTCCAGTCACCAGGGCTTGCAAAGTCAGCCAATTTCCTATCCTTAAGTTTCTGTGCATTTAATGCAGTCTGAGCTATCCCCTGAGGGTCCCTCCCCAGACACCAGCCTATGGCTTTGGCTTTTGTAAACCTTGCTCTTCTGCTCTTTGAGGTTTAGAGTTCTTTCTGGCATAAGCTCACTCCAACCACTGGCTAATAAAGGACTTTCAGATTTTTGTTTTAAAATGATGTTTAGATAGTTGATCAGAATGGGAAGGATTCAGGGTTAGGGAGAAGTGGGTGTGATTACTGTTTTCAAGCTTTATATTTCTTCTTCCATTACTGGGGGTGAGGCGGATGATAAGGGGAGATCCATATCCAGCCTTCCTATCCATCCCAGTACCACAGTGTCCCAGTGTGGTACACGCTCCAAGGGTTCTGCCAAGTTGGATATCAAAGTTCTGAAATGGTGTCAATCTTGTCAGTCTATGGACAAGGAATCCTTTCCCATGTCCATTCGCTGACCCAGCCATCCTTAGAATCTCCATTCATCCAGATGTTTGCTGTCATCCTTTAGTTGGGGATATGCCCATATGTTTTGTTCTGCATTCTCTGCTATAGTGATATCCTTTGCAGACTTCAATGAGCTACCATATCTTCTATGTGCGCCATGGCCTGCAATCCAACACTTCATCCTTTACACTGAGGAGGATCAGTTCTCACAAATGGACCCATGGACCCAAGTCAGGTGACCGGGTCCACACCAGATCCCCACCCCTGGGGCTCTTAGACCTAGCACCCAATGTGCAATTGAGCCCAAGATCCAGGTGACACGGGTGCCACCAGAACCCCCAGCCTCAGGAATCATGGACCCAACACCCACCACATAGGTGGGCTTTAGGACTTGGGCCAGAAGACCCAGGCCCCTTCAGATCCCTCCATCCCTGGACTCCTGTAGCACCCACCATGCAGGTAGGCCTGAGGCCCCAGGGCAGGTGACTCAGACCCTGCTGGACTCTTTCCCTGGAATTCATGGATCCAGTACCCACCTTATAGGCAATCTCAAGGACCAGGCCAGATTACCCAGACTCTGTCGGATCTCCAACCACCAAGGCTCACAGACCCTGCACCTACATCGAGGAAGGGCCAAGGGGCTCAGGTTGGCTCTGGACACTTCTACCCCCCTGGGGCTCATTACCTGGAACCCACTGGCTCCAGACTGTCATGGTTCATCTCACCTCAATATCTGCCAGTGGGTTCTTCATCCTGGTTTGGTCCAGCCTAACCCCAGTTCCAGCTTATGCTGGTTGGTGCTGTAGCATAACCTTGCACAATCAGCACTCCCTGTCCCAGCTCCAATGTGAACTAGCTGCTGTTGTAGCCCAACTCAGCACCTCCCACACCCCATCTGCAAATGGATGTTATGATTTGGCATGGCCTGGCACACACCCAGACATGACCCACATGTGTGCCAGCGGGTACTGCAACCTGGCCTGGTTTGGGCTGCTCTTTGCCTTGGTTTTACATTCACCTACAGGGACTGCAACCTGACATAGGAGGTCACCAAGCTCCTCTATCCAGTCTCCTCCCTGTGGCAGATCTTGTACATACTGGTGGGTGCCTGGCCTAGGTTGACTTCGTGCACCTCTTGTTCTGGCAGGAACAATGTCACTGCCCAATCGGCCCATACCTTTTCTGGCTCATATTGTTGGGTGTTGCAGTCCAGCCTCACTTGGCCCATGCCCAGACAGTTCTAACATGGTTCAGCAGGAGATGAGGCCTAGCCCAGCCCATTCTCCATGCATCCTGACTCTCATGAGTACCAGTGGGGTCCTAGAGTCTAGCCCAGCCTGGCCCTCCCCAGACCCAGGCCACACCTGTGCCAAGGGAGATTGCAGCCATGTTCAGCCCAGGACAATGCACTGATTCTGGCACTTGCATTCACCAATGGGAATTCTAGCTCAGCTGGGGCATCCCATGTGGGCATAGCAGTCCAAGGACTTGGACCCTCCTCTGCTCTCCTTCCCCGGCCATTAGCAGGGAGCTGGATGGAAGTAAAGCTTCTGGGGGTTGAATTGGTACATACAGGGCATGCTAGTGGCACAGAGGAATACTTAGCCTATATGTCATGGTACCTGCCCCAAACCTTCGACTATTATCTGTGTGTATTTTTAGAAAACTATTTACAAGCTAGAGACCAACTGAAACAGAGACAAAACATTCTTATATGTCCAACATACATTAATTAAGAAAATGGCCAGCACCATGGCATGGTAATGAAGCCTCCATTCTTTTGCAAGGAGTGGGTGTTTGGAGCATCTACTCTTTGGGCTGCCTGCATCCCACATGGTCTTTCCTGGGTTCAAGGTCCAGCTCTCCTGCATATTCCAGCTTTCTGGAAATGCCAGTCATGGGAAGCAGCCGGTGGTGGCCCAAGTAGCTGCACCACCTTGTGGGAGAGCTGTGTGGCGTTCCCAGCTCGCAGCTCTAGGCTGCCACAGCCCTGAGTGCTGTGAGCATCTGGGAGCTGAGTCAGCCAATGGGAAATCTCTTGCCCTCTGCCTCTCTCTTTCTCTTTCCCTTTCTCTGTCTCTCACTTTCATAAAAATCAAGTAAAAATCATTTTTAAAATTCACGGGAAATAGGAGTTGATAGTTTATTTTAAAAAGATACATTTGTATGATTCAGACACACATACACACAAGTATGTTCTTAACCGAAATGAACTTACTCAAACCAGCTTGAGATTGTGTTACTTTCTGATTTCTGAAAACAGAGAATGGTTTGATTCCCAAATGCCTGCGTGCCAGGGCAAAGCAGCCCCACTCCAGACATGCCCTTGGCTCAAAAGCTATGGTCGCAAAAAAAAAAAAAAAAAAACCAAAACCAAAACCAAAACAAACCCTCTCCCCTTGTGGCTGTCCTCAAAGTTTAGGCCAGCATTGAAGGTACCAGAAAGCCGTCCTCCTGGGGCATTAGATGGGGTTTGCATGGATGAGCGGGAGTTCCCACAAGTCACTGCAAACTTTCCATGGCTGCTTGGGACCTGCCCTGGGAGGAGTGACTGAAGTTCAAATGCAGGAATCTCTAATGGTGCCTGGCACCTGTGTCACGGACACGGAGAGCAGCAGTGGGGGTCACCACGGCAGCCACTCCTCTCCCACTGTTCTTGCACCCTCGGCACCTCCCAGAGCTACACATGGAATTGCCAAATGTACAGGCAGACAGGCTCTTTGGAAGCCCTTAAAGCACTGATGGTGAGCAGAGGGATGCTCATGTGGAGGAAGCATGCCTTCTCCTAGCATCCTCAGAGCTGCATTATAAGGGGTTTTAGTCAGTTGCATCATAAAAAAAATCCCCAATAGTAATGTGTGTGATGTGGGGCTGGCACAATGGCTCAACTGGCGAATCCTCTGTGCCAGTGCAGCATATGTGAATATGTGTGCTGGCTCGTGTCCTAGCTGCTTCCTTCTGTACCTGCCACCTATCTGCCTGTAGCCTGGGAAAGCAGTGAAGGATGGCTCAAAGCCTAAGAACCCTGGAGAATGTTGGGGAATCCAGGAGTCTCCTGGCTCCTGATTTCATATCAGTTTGGCTCTGTACACTTTGGGCGATAGGAAGTGAACGAGTGAATGGATGGAAGATCTTTTCCAGTTTCTCCTTTTCTCTGTACGTCTGCTTTTTCAAAAAAAGATGAGTAAATCTTTAAAAGAGACAAAAAGAGACAGGCATATTCCAGCATGCCATGTTTTACTGTATTTTGCCAATGTATTCATGGATGATTTTGGTCAGAGAGAGAGAGAAAGAGTGTGTGTGTGTGTGTGTTATGCTAAATATTAACCAGCCAAGAGCTCCTTCCTCATGATTGCCTGGAAGCCTTGGAGACTGTTTGTTGCAGCAAAATGGCCCTGTGGGGCAGCTCCTGCCTGAAGCAGGCCTGGACCTCTTCACCCACAGGAGCAGGTTTGTGCAGAGTGGACAATGAAGGGCCAGGTGAGCAAGTGGTGGTCACAGCACGACAGGCACTAGCAGCAACAACACTGCTGCGCAGCGTGTCCACCAGGAAAGCTCCCCTGATGTCTCTGACAAGGGCTCTCTAATCAGCCAGCAGAGGAGAGAAGGCCAACACTGACACAGACTGCAAGCATGTGGGCAAGACTGGGCATGCTCACTGTGCTGTCTTGGAGGAAAGGGCACTCCCGACAACAGAATGTAGGCAATAGGTACACAGCTGAAATCCCATTTCTATGGCGGCAGTGCCACAGTGAGGACAGGTGGCAACAGGACACTGTCCTTGTCACCAGAAGATGCACGTGCACACTGCATGTGGGAGCCAAGCTGCGCACCTGTCCACCAGAACAGCAGCTGAGGGAAAGGGTTCTCCTGGGGCCGTGACACTCCAGCTTGATGGAGTCCTAGCATTAAGCTGAGGAATATGGGACAGGAGTGGAAGGGGATGTTGGCACTTGGGATGACACCCACAGATGGATGGAAACAGAACTACCCCTGCCCATCCTTATTTCCAAGGTCCTGGCCCAACCATCATGCATCCCAAGCATGGGAGTCCACATTGTGGGCCTGATACTCTCAGGAACTTTGTGGAACATTCATGAGAGGACCTCATCTTCATTGTTAG
Organism: Ochotona curzoniae; assembly: GCF_017591425.1. NCBI lineage: Eukaryota > Metazoa > Chordata > Mammalia > Lagomorpha > Ochotonidae > Ochotona > Ochotona curzoniae. The sequence continues at coordinate 95,132 of NW_024466689.1, read as the reverse complement.
TGCACCCACTAACTCAGGGTTGCCTTTTTGAGTTCAGAACAACCTGAAATCAAAGAAGTTGTTACTGAAATGGGGCATATGGGTTACCAAATGTATGTGAGTGCCCACCCTTTTAAATGATTGACTAATGGACTCTGCTCCGACATGTAGGACAGCTAGGACCTCCAAACATTCACTTGTTGACCAACTTCCTTCTTGTGCACAAGTGATACTAGGGCTACTTTCCTAGCCAAAATAGCTTGGTAAGAATGCAAAGCTCTTCCTTTAAAATGGAAGCTCTGTGTGTCTTAAAAACCTCAGTCTTCTAGAAAAAAAGATGAATTCCACCATGAGAAAAACAATTGCCAATTGTGCCAAGAAAGTAGCCTCAACTGGAAGGTGTTGGCACATATCCTCCTTCAGATAAGGGCAGGCCCTGAAGCAGTACATGACAGCTCCTTCCTGATGCCAGAGTTAACTATATAAGTATTGCAAATAAAGTAAAATAAAATAAAATAAAATAAGGTGATATGCTGATGAAAAGTAAGCATATACTAACAATTCTACCCAAGTGTGCCTCCATCAAGTCATGCCCTCAAAGCTGGAAGACCACCTTTATATTTTATTATTTGTAAAGATTTATTTACTTTTTATTGGAAAACCAGATATACAGAAAGGAGAGACAGAGAGGAAGACTGATTCACATCTGCTGATTCACCCCCCTAGTGGCTGCAACAGCCTTGACTGAGCCCATTGTAAGCCAGGAGCCTGGAGCCTCCTTTGGGTCTCCCATGGGGATACAGGGTCCCAAGGCTTTGGGCCGTTCTCGACTGTTTTCCCAGGCTACAGGCAGGGAGCTGGATGGGAAGTGGGCCTTCCAGAATACAAACCGGTGTGGATATGGGATCCTGGCATATGCAAGGCTAAGAGTTTCGCTGCTAGGCTACTGTGCTGGGCCCTGCTTCATCCTTTTAAAATTGGGGGTGCATGTACAAAGTTCAGTTTCCCCACTGAGAATATTGTGGTGTTCTGGTGTTCTGGGCCTCCATCCTCCCTCGCCTACCCCATGGTATAATGCCCAAGGTCGATCTCAAAGACGACAGGATCTTTCACACTTAATTACTAAGCCATGCCTCACCACTAGGCAAAGTTAAGTGTCAGTGCACATCCAAAACATCGCAGTCTGCCCTGCAAGCAAAAACTGCTGGCTTGGAAACTGCTCACGGATGCAAACAGTTAGTGCCATTGTCCAGGCATCTTCCGAGTCTGCGGCACTTCAGGGAACCATGACACCCCCTCACTGCATGCTATGTACACAAAGCCAAGTCATTGCTTCTCTAGGCTTTCCTCTGGGCTACCCAATAGCACAAGGCCCTTCTTCTCAGGTATTCTGCATTTTGGCCTACAATCATCTTGCTAGTAAGGTGTCCTCGTCCGTGTACTGGACAGGAATCTCCTGTGTTGCCACTGAAAGTGAATCCACTGAAATGCCTTGGACACTCGGCAGGAGCCATGACAAATGCAGGTTCCAATCTTCCATTTCCAGGAGCCTCTCTTCTTCCCTGAGTCAGATGCATGTGTTTGGAATGAGCTGGCACCCCCATTCCACAGAGGTGGAGTAAAGGATCAACAGTGGGGAATTTGTAACCAGACCAAACACATTTTTCTTTCCATATTCAATGAAAAACAAACAATTGATTGAGCCTATGGCCCAGTAAAGTATCTCTTCCAACAGATAAATAATGCTTGCTTGTGAATTCCAGGCACTGGCCTTGAGAAAGCTGGCTGAAGTTGCAAAGTGACCCTGCTTTTCCCTGGCCAGCATGACTGGGAGTTGAAGTTTATTGCAACACACCGTAAAGGGGAACAAAGAACAAAGTGAGAATGGGTTTGGGGCTGAGTGGGCTTCATCCAACCACATCTAACACAACACTAGGCCTCTTTCAGATCCCTGCCAGTAACATTTTGTAGCTGCTTAGATAGGGAGGACATTCTGCCACTCCCAACTCATGATAAAGTCCAGCTATCCAGCAAGTTTCCCAGGGAGCTGTGCTGAGGTCCCAGATAGCCACTGTCAGACCTGCAAGCTGCTGTAGCACCTGATGCAGCAGCCCAGCCTCCCCTGCTCCCTCTTCAAACATCAGATCATCTACTCTGGCCAAGGACAATCAGTCTATGGTTCTGGAGATTGTTTAACAGCGATTGTCCTCACCTGTTGACATAATAAAGTTTCTCTTTTCCATACTCTTCAAACTGGTGCTTGTGAGTTTGATTTGTCACCAGGGACAGAAATCATGCTTACCATAACAAGTTGGTCACTCAGACCAACTTTGTGAACACAGAACTAGAGAGGAAACCATAGGATTTCATGTGGGCAGACATCAGCTCTAGGCTCCCAGAGTGGGAAAAAGATTAGACCACAAATGTCTCTAGCCCCCCTGGGGTATGCATAGTCCAGTAGTTTCTTGGGGCTCCAGGGCTGCAGCTTGACGCCATCTCCTGAGGGTCCACAGCCCTGGAGACTTCACTCTTCACTCCTCAACCAATGCCCTTCCCTCCTAAGAGCTGCAGTGAAGAAAACTCTATACAGAATAGGTGTGATACACGCTAGAGGGGACTGTGCAGGCCTAGGAAACCCACTGCCCAATCCTGCAAGTTCAGGTGCATGCTTCTCAGGAGGGATGCCGAGTTGCGCAGAGGGAAGCTGTGTTCTCACGTGCACACGCTGTTGGTGTAAGAGCCTCTGATGGGCACTCCTGCCTCTGTCCTCTCCCTGTTGCTGTGGCCTGCATCCCACCAATCCCCTCAGGAAGCCCTGGCTTTCCTGTCCACACAAGCATCTGGATGGGCAGGCTGCATGTGCACATAGCAGAGAGCCCAAATTGTACCCAGTGACTCAGCAAATCCTGCATGAAAATTGATACAGGGAGGTAAACCAAAAAAACACATCCTGCAGGCTCTAATCTGTGACCTGAAAGCAGGAAGTCCCTAGTTCTACCTGGCACAGGACCCTAGCTCCTAGTTCACAAACTGCTTCTCCTTCAGTGAGCACTGCCCCACCCCCCAGCACCAGGCCAGAGGACACTGAGCCAGGCTTTGTGCACCTGCTGATCAAGAGACAGAGAGCCCAGGAGGTGGGTCTCCCTTCATGGTGAGCCATGGCTGCCTGCACCCAGTGATCTCAAGGTATAATCACAAGAGTGAAAACAAGACCCTACCCTGCGTCACACACACAACAACTGGGCCATTAAAGGAGGACAGAGAGGCAGAGGAAGAAAAAGGGGCGGATGGGGTTCACCATCAGGCACTTCCGGACCAAAACCATTGAACAGGCCACCTCCCTGTGTTCTCAAATCCAGCACCCGCACTTGCCCTTGGTATCAGTGCCTCCTTGAATGGAACTCATGTGCTTCAAGGAGCTCTGAAGATCACACTGGAACATTGTCTGTGACCTGCACACAGAGCTTCCCTCCTACCCTGTTTCAGCCCTGTACCTGCCAGCCACAGACACACTGCTGAATGCCCTGCCTCTCCCACAGTGCCCTGTGTGAGGAGACCTGCCTGGATAAGGGCCTGACGCTACTCCTTCTAGCAAGGCTTGAGCCCGATTGACTCCATGGAGCAGAGCTGCCCAGTGACCTCAGCTCTTCCCCAGGGACCGTGACAACAAAGAAGAACCAGTGATCTTCTACAAGCTGCTGCCTGGGACCTCTTTGAGCTTCGTCTCTTCCTACTGATTCCTCATGGTCCCAAGAGGCACAGAAATTGTGATGAGCAGCAGAGATGGCAAACCAAGGCAAGAGCCACCAATGAAAGCAGCCATTCCCAGAGAAGGAACGTTGGCACCTGGGACACCAAACAGTCTCCACCTGGGGCCTCAGATCAATCCTAGTCCCATGAGATCATCTCTTGTGGGTCCTTAACTTGAAGTCCATAGGTTAGAATACTTGTATGCAAGATTTTAAAATGTATGTCTTCATCGTTGTTAATTTTGATCAACTGGGTATAAAATTATTTATAATTATACATCTTCCTACTGCGGTAAGGATAAAATTATTCTGAGTTTTTTCCTTTAGTAATCAGCTCTTAAACTTCACATCTAATACAACATTTTCCTCAATATTTATACGCTTAAATTTCTTTTTAAAAATTTATTTATTTAGCATTTCAGTGTGATATAGAGCGGGAGAGACAAAGAGATATTTGTTATCCTCTGTTGCACTGGCCCCAGTGCCTGCATAACTGGGGCTAAAGTAAGCCTAATGTAGGATTCCAAACTCTGTGCCTGACTCCGATGGGAGTGGCAGGGGCCCAAATACCTGTGCTATCTTCTATTGCTTTCCTAGGCACATTAACAGGGAGCTGGAAGGAAAGAGGAGCAAGCTGACTCAAACAAGTGGACAATAAGAGATGCTCACCCTACAAGGATCAGCCTAATCCATGCCACCATGATTGTTATGACTGATAGGGCCAAAACGAAGGAATGCCACACATTGTTAAGACCTGAAAATCAGGGAGCTGGATGGGAAGTGGGGCTCCTGGGATTAGAACCGGCGCCCATATGGGGTCCTGGTGCGTTCAACGTGAGGATTTTAGCCACTGAGGCTTGGACTTTTTGCTTCCCAGGTTTCATGGTTGTGACTGGGAGAACTAAGGCTGGGCCGATCTTGAGGCTTGGTATTTTGGCTCTGTGCATAGCCGCCATGAGGTGGGTAGATCTTGAGCTGGTCTGTGTTTGAACCTTGGGATTTTTTCTTTGCACACTGCTATCATGCTGTGGGTGGATCTTGAGGCGGTCCGGGCTTGAACCTCAGGATATTGGCTTCATCCACCACTGCTATGCTGTGGGTAGATCAAGAGCTTGCCTGTGTGGCTGTGGCCAAGGGAACTCGGGTGGCCCTGGTGCCAATGATGCCAGGTGAACCCCTCAAGCCGACTGGTAGTGTGCTCTGGGGACTTGGGGATGGCACAATTAGATTGAGGGTTCATGTCTAGCTGAGGAATGACTTCTGAGGGACTTCCATGGACAAGGCTACTGTTCTCAAAGTGTTGTCATGAAACCCACCAGCAAGTATCAGAACGGGACACTGTGAGGCTGGGCCATGAAGCCAACAAATACATGAGTGAATCAGGTCTGGAGGTAGAATCTGCAGTGCAATATGTAGGCTCCCTCATGTACAAAAGCAATCTTCATTGGCATGTGCAAGTACTGGGCTGGGAATAGGCCTGGTTGGGGAGCTAAGGGGACGCCCCAGCTGAGCTAGAATTCCCACTGGTGAATGCAAGTGCCAGAATCAGTGCATTGTCCTGGGCTGAACATGGCTGCAATCTCCCTTGGCACAGGTGTGGCCTGGGTCTGGGGAGGGCCAGGCTGGGCTAGACTCTAGGACCCCACTGGTACTCATGAGAGTCAGGATGCATGGAGAATGGGCTGGGCTAGGCCTCATCTCCTGCTGAACCATGTTAGAACTGTCTGGGCATGGGCCAAGTGAGGCTGGACTGCAACACCCAACAATATGAGCCAGAAAAGGTATGGGCCGATTGGGCAGTGACATTGTTCCTGCCAGAACAAGAGGTGCACGAAGTCAACCTAGGCCAGGCACCCACCAGTATGTACAAGATCTGCCACAGGGAGGAGACTGGATAGAGGAGCTTGGTGACCTCCTATGTCAGGTTGCAGTCCCTGTAGGTGAATGTAAAACCAAGGCAAAGAGCAGCCCAAACCAGGCCAGGTTGCAGTACCCGCTGGCACACATGTGGGTCATGTCTGGGTGTGTGCCAGGCCATGCCAAATCATAACATCCATTTACAGATGGGGTGTGGGAGGTGCTGAGTTGGGCTACAACAGCAGCCAGTTCACACTGGAGCTGGGACAGGGAGTGCTGATTGTGCAAGGTTATGCTACAGCACCAACCAGCATAAGCTGGAACTGGGGTTAGGCTGGACCAAACCAGGATGAAGAACCCACTGGCAGATGTTGAGGTGAGCTGAGCCATGACAGTCTGGAGGTGGTTGGTGTCAGGTTCATAAACTCTGGGGGTATTGGGTCCAAGCAGTTCTTGGTTCACATGACCTGGGGCCTTGAGCCCACCTGCACAGTGAGTGCTGGATCCATGAGCCCCACAGGGGTGGGGGTCCAGAGGACCCTGGATTTCCTGGCCTAGGTCCTTGGGCCTGCCTGAGTGGCGGGGATCAGGTCCTTGAGCTTGGGTGTTGAGGGTCTGGTGGATTCTGGGTCACAGTCCTGAACTGTGGCACCTGGAATGGCCAAGGTCACCTGACTTAGGACCATGAACTTACCTGGGAGAACTGGTCCTCCACACTGTAGAGGATGGAGTGCTGGACGGCATACCATGGTGCCAATGGAGGACATGGTAGCTAATGGGGCCCCATCAGCAGAGATCATCTGGTATCATAGCAGAGAATTAAGAACAGGACATATGGATAACTATGCCAGCCAAACAATGACAGCAAATCCCTGCCTGAGGTGAGGTCAATGGTGTCAGCCAATGGACATTGGAAGGGATTTCTCATCTACAGATCAGCGAGATTGACAGCATTTCGGAACTATCACATCCACCTGGGCAAAACCTTCAGAACATGCACCATTGTGACTCGGAGTTGATATCAGGTGGCCTTTCCCCATCCACAGGCACTGGCATGGTTAGAAGGCTGGCTATGGCCTATCCTCTTATCTCCCCACTCCCCCAAGAAATGGGAAGAAGACATACAAAACTTGGAAACAATGATCACACTTACTTCCTCCTAACCCTGGATCCTTCCCATCCTGATGGACTATGTAAACGTCATCTAAAATTAAAATTTCAAAAAAAAATAAAAGAGGGTTATTTATTTAAAAGAGTTACAGAGAGAGAAAAGAGAGGGAGGGAGGAGGGTGAAAGGGTGGGAGGAGAATTTTCCAGCTGCTGTTTCATTCCCCATTGAATGGCCTCAGCCAGAGCTGGGGAGATCATCCTGGTGTCCCATTGGGAAGTCTGGACCCCATGCACTTGGGCCATCTTCTGCTGCTTTCCTAGGCCAGTAGCAGGGAGCTGGATGGGAAGAAGATCTGGCCCTTGGCTTTGAGCTTTGAAGGAGTGCAGAGCCCTAAGACTCCATGGCCCCTTAAAGACCCTGCTTCTGCCTTGGAGAGGAACTGGTCACTCCAACCAGATGCATCCAAAGCCAGCCACCTGGCAGGGAGGCTCTTGTGTACCTGCCCCCTTACTGGAGCAAAATAGGATTCAGCTACTTTACATAATCCTTAAACACCTCAGGGAACTCAGTTGCTCCAGTTCCTTATGGGAAGAGGGAGGTCACCCTTACTGTCCCTGCCCCTGGTCAAGGGGCACCCCATCCTGGTCTGGCCCAGCAGCCTGTCTTCCCAGAATCCAGAGTGGGAGGTGGTGCTCCTCCCTGGGATGAGGACTGAGCCAAGTACCCGGCTCACAGAGACAGTAAGGAAACTGCGTGGCAGCTTAAAGGCCTGGCATTACTTTCAAGGGAACTGCCAAAGCCTGGGGCCCAGCAGGCGGTAAGCGAGGGGCGGGAGCCTCAAGGAGGGCTTGCGGGCATTGCCAGTGCTGGGCCAGCACTTGGCTTTGGTCTGCAGGCCTCCAACTGTCCCCGAATCCTGGCTGCAGACTCAGCTCTGGTTCATTCTTGTGGGTGGGGCAGAGCTAAGCATCACCAGGCTGCAAGCCCTCAGTGCTGCCTGGAATTCGTGGCGGGGCGGCGCGGGGCGGGTTCACAGAAGCCACTCCCCTCAACAGCCCCTGACGCGACAAAAGAACCCCAGGCTCCTCTGCGAAAGCCCAGTCTCCCAGGTCTCAGTAGCAGCAGCAACATGCCTGTAACGCTGGGTTACTGGGATCTCCGCGGGGTGAGTGAGGGGGCTGCCCGGCGGGAGGGACGTGGGCTTGAACGTGGGGTGGGGGCGGAGAGCGAAAAGCAGCTTGGGAAGACTCCACCTAGGCAGGCTCCCAGGAATTCCCAGTACAGGCATCCCAGAGTGGGGGAGGGGCAGCAGGCGCCTGAATCCTATTAGGTATAGAGTTGGAGGGCTCCCCTGGAGGAGATGGGGGCAGCAGTCGGGGGCCATAAAATCTCTGATCTCTGCTCTGGACCATTCCCCAGCTGGCTCACTCCATCCGCCTGCTCCTGGAGTATACGGACACCAGCTATGAGGAAAAGAAATACAAGTTGGGCGATGGTAAGGTCCTGCCTGCTCTGCCTCTGCCCTCTGCATCTGTCACCTAGTAGTAACCCCTGTCTGGCCACCTGTGGCTCACCGGTGCATCCTCTAACAGCTGGAATGGAGTCTGAGGATGGCCTCCAGAGGCAGGGCTCTGGGAAGGGGTGCTGGGAATGTGTTTCGGCATTGAGTCCTTTTCCACACAGCTTACAAGCTTTGTGGTTCAGAGCCTTTACAATCATTCTTTCCCCTTCCCCCAGATGTTGAATGTGAGATGAGGGGCTCAGATCCCACGTGTCCTGCCCCTGACTCTTTGGGAGGGTCCAAGGAAAGAGGCTACACATGGGGGAGGTTTTGTTTCTCTTGGTCTTTCCCACAGCTCCCGACTATGACCGAAGCCACTGGCTGAATGAGAAATTCAAGCTGGGCCTGGACTTCCCCAATGTAAGTACAGGGGATGGGGTGCTCTGAGGGCAGGGGAGTGCAAGGTGTCTCTCTGCCTCCACATCCTTCCCAAGCTTAGAGGTTTCAGGACCAGGACCTTGTGCTCAGCCGCTGTCATTCCCGGTTCTCTACAAGGCTTTTCCACTGGCTTCTATGTCATAGCTCACTCATTGCTTGTACAGATGTGTCTCTGGAGCCTGCCTTGCTCTATACACAGAGAATGCCAAGTCCCCTGTGTGCCCTTGTTCAGGGCAGGGGATGCTGGGCACCTGGGAACCCAGCTGACTTCCCTCCTCCCTCCCCAGCTGCCCTACCTGATTGACGGCACTCACAAGCTCACCCAGAGCAATGCCATTGTGCGCTACCTCGGCCGCAAGCACAACCTGTGTGAGTGGGGCTGTCTGAGGGCGTGGGGCTGTGGCTGTGCCCTGGGCCTGGCTGGGTGGGATGCTGAGGGTGTCTGCTGTGTGTGCTGTGTGTGCTGCAGGTGGGGAGACGGAAGAGGAGAAGATTCGCGTGGACATTTTGGAGAACCAGGCTATGGACAACCGCATGCAACTCATTACGATCTGCTACAACTCTGACTTTGTGAGTACCCCACTGGACAGGACCTGATGGGTTCAGTGAGGAACTAATTAACCTCTTGTGTTCTCATCGGCACTGCTCCTGTTTGCTACTAAACTCCCTAGGGAGAATGATTCTCCAAGCAATTTCCTATCTGACCAACACATTGATTCTGTAGTCTAAGCCTTGGGAAATAAAATCTGAGCAAGGTCCTACAGCAGCCCAATGATTCTAGGTCAACAGTCAGGTGTAAGAAAATTTGCTTCAAACTCCCATTTGTGCCTAAACTTTGACTCTTACCATGGCCATATTTCATTGTGTTTCTGTCATGTACCAGTGTCTGGATGTGCAGTATTGTTGTAGACATTAATTCAAGATGGGGGCATCTGCCATTTTTTCTCAGGGTTCTCTCTGTGTCCCACAGGGATAAGCATATTTCCCCAGTGGGGAGCCGGGGTCACCCAGAGGTCCTGGGTTCCTTTCCCTTCAACCTTGCAGATCACATTCTCATCCTTTGTGAGCTGTGCACATGCCTCTAGCATTCTCCTGCCAGCCCACCAGGTAGAGTTTCGTCTTCTTTGCCAAGGTCTTTTAGTTCTCTGCCTCTTTGCTTTCACCCCCAGCTGAGTCTGAGGGAACCTACACTCATGGCACCCCTGGGAGTGACCCACAGCAGGATGCTTGGACATCAGAGGTGACACATTCAGGGACAGAACTGGACTTCTATGTGATTTCTGGTAGTCTCCCACAGATGGGATGGGGGCCGGTGGGAGTCTCTCAGATGCTGATGAATGAAATCCGAGGAGGAACACAGACCCTGTGCCACACTCAGTGAGGATGCTCCCCTGGCCAGCGGGGCCATGTGCAGCCCTGACAGGCAGCCCCTCTCCCCAAAGTTGTGCCTGTGGGTGCTGACAGCCTTTTGTTCTATCAGGAGAAGCTGAAGCCTGACTACCTCAAGGGCCTCCCAGACAAGCTGACACTGTACTCCCAGTTCCTGGGGAAGCGGCCCTGGTTTGCAGGGGACAAGGTGAGACCGAGGGAGGGAGGGAGGCAGGAGCAGGGGGCATGGTCGGTTTCCTCTGGTCCTGAGCTCTCTCCTCCTGGCTTCTGCAGATCACCATTGCTGATTTCCATGTTTATGATGTCTTGGATGAGAACCGTATTTTTGCTCCTGGTTGCCTGGATGCATTCCCAAACCTGAAGGATTTCATGGCCAGATTTGAGGTGACTCCCTGATCCTTCTCTCCACTTTTCCAGTTCCTTCATGCCCTCTGAGTCCTGGAGCTGAGCTGCAGACCAACCCCTGACAGCAAGACCCATAAGGACTCATAAGGAACCTGAGTCAGTAGGGGGAAAGCCACTTGTCAGGTTCCCAGAGCCCATCACAGCTGTGCTTGGCTCCCAGTAACCCCTCATGTGTAGGGGCAGCAGTCAGGCTTCTCTGAATCTTGTGCTACAAGGAGCAGCCTCAGACCTTTGTCTTGTCTCCCACCCATGGAGACTGTAGGAGAGGCCTCTCTTTTTAGCGGGCATCAGGGTGTGAGATGTGTTAGAATTGAGTTTCAGTGTCAGACACAGAACTCCATGTGCTTGATTGCCTGAGCAGTTGAAGCAATCAGGTCCCTATGTGGAAGCAATGAGCTGCTCAACTTGTGTTGTTGTTGTAGAATCTCAGTAGTCACAGGGGTGCCCCAAGTGCACATTCTTGTCTTAAAGAATTGGTAGTGAAAATTTTCTTTCACTTTTTTTTTTTCTCATTCAAGTGTCCCACGTGTTCTGTCTGTGACATTTTGCAGATCCCTGATGTTTAATTTTATGTGTGTGGAAAGGTGACTCCTTGCTGGAGCTGAGGCCAGTTAGAGAACTGCAGGCACAGCAGGTGGGAGGGAAGGGGTAACACAGGGGCACACCATAAGCCACACCTCTCAGTGTCCCGTCAGTCACCCTGGGTCATCTAGTTTGCGATAAAGTCTACTTGATCACGTTTTCGATGTCTGAGGTTTGGGTTCACAAGTTATTCATTCTACATTATTACATTATTTGTACCGTTCCTTCCATTGGAAAGATGTGCCCGTTCAGTTCCTTCTCGTTAGCTCTGGATCAGGTCCAGTCCTGTGACATTGGGGATTATGCAACAGTTGCTCAGCTCTGTGAGCCAGGGAGGAGAGACCAGATGACATCTGTGTGCTGGACCATGTGGCTGCCAGGCCAGGCTAATTTGGCTCAGAACACTCTGGATCCCCCTGAATTCTTGAGAACCTCTGTGGGCACTGTCAGCCCTGGCGTGCAGGTGCATGTCCCAGGACTGTGCTTGTTGCTGTTCACTGTATAATGTCTCCGGATCAGGGGATAGACGCACAGTGAGGTTGTGTTCAGATACCAAATAGAGGAGTTAGAACTTCCTGTGTCAGGGGAAGGATTGGAGCCTGGCCTCAAATTTGTGCTGCTTCACCTCCTGCTGTTTCCTACATTTAGGATGTACTGACTCACTGGGGAAGGATCGGGGCTGTGCCTGCACTGGGGTTTCTGGAACTCCACTGTAGGCACAGACTGAACTGTGCTTTTGTTTCTGCCCCTGCAGGCCCTGCCAAATATCGCTGCCTACATGAAGACCAGTCACTTCATCCCAAGACCTGTGTTTTCTAAGATGGCCAAGTGGACAGGAGATTAGGGTATAATTTCAAAGATAGTATAGGCTTTGGGCAGCTCAGTCTCCAGCCTTGCTTGAGCTTTCTCAGTCCTCTCTCTGCTGCCCAGCCTGCTGCACTCTGTCCTCTAAGCCAGCGCCTCCCATACAGACCCTAGCCAGCCTCAGCTCTGCCCTCTCCCTCAGCCACAGCCCCTGGGCTATTTCTCCTACACTAAGGCCCATACTATGGCTCCTACTCTGCTGTGAGGGGCCTGAGTGGCCCTGAGCTCCGGACAGAGAGATCTCTGGGCCTGTGCTGACCCTGCTCCAGAGCAAGGTCTCCATTGCACTGCGTGCTCCCTAGGAAGCCTGAATCTCAGCCTGGGTCTGTCCTCTTCCCTGAAAGCCCTGACTTGGCATTGACTGTGCTGGAGTTTCAGGATCTTCATTCTGTTGCCACAGCAGGACCTGGGGAGCAGGATGCTGTGGGTGGGTGTACCTGGTCAGGTGAGGTTAAATGGTGTGCTGGTCATATCTGTGCCCTGTGCATGTTGCTCTGTTCCTCTCCTTGGTTTCTTCCTGCTGCGTGGCTCCTCATTCCTGGATCATGGTGTCACGGTTTGAAACCTGATGCAGCTTGGCTCTGTTTCTGAGAGCTGCAGGGTTGATAGGGAGGGGCTGGCAGTCGTCAGGCAACCCACTGGGAGCTGCTCCAGGGTGCTTTCCCTGACATGGATATTCCTGGTCTATATTTTCAGAATGTTTCTCAATAAATAGTGTCACATTATCTATAATTGTTGTACTTGTTTGTTTGTTTTTCTACACGAACTGAGAAGAAGTCAATTAACAGAGAAGAGAATCCCTCCGTGTCTTCCCTGTGATATGTGTCATGGTGCCTGGCCTGCATCAGGTGTTCAGGAAGTTTGGAAATGTGGAAGAATTGCCTCCTGGGAATGCAAAGCCAGCCTGTTCTGCCATGAATGGGACTTTGCGCTGTGGAAATAACCATCTGGATCTGAGGAGGTACAGAGTCACATGCAGGAGATTGTAAGCATTCAGGGATCAGAGAAGGTACCTGCAGCTGTCTCTCACTTCACCGTTAAAGGTGCTGCACCTGCCCTTGAGACAACCTTCCTGAGATGGGCTGGGCTGGGCTGGGCTGGTTTGCTGCCCCATGATGTGGCACTACAGCAGAACCTGGAATTCCATCGGAGGTCACCTGCAAAGGAGGAAGACTCATGTGGTGAACGCATATGGAATAGCCTTCTGAAATTGGCGGGACAGTGGTGTACTTGACCTTGGTGTCTTAGTGCAGGAGGGGAGTTTGCACCAGTGGTCAGTGCCAATAGCTGCACTTACTAAGGTCAAATAAAAGGTAGCAACAGCGTGTCTCTCTCTCCCTCCCCTTTCGAGAGGCACCCCACCTCCCAGCTTCCTTTCCTGAGGTGCTTTCCCCTTCCCTCCCTTCCCTGCTCACCTGGTCCCTTCGCAAATAAACTTTTCTGTTTGCAACAGATTCCTGGCTTTTTATTTCTATACTAAGCTGAGGAAAGAACCCACTGGGCATTTCTGGTAACATATTTTCCTTGGCGCCCAACGTGGGGCATGAAAAAGAGACAGGCGGGAGCCACGTGGTTCGGCTCAACCAAGAGAAGACTTTACAAGGTATCTTCAGACTCCAGGTGTCCTTGAGCACACAAGCTCCTATGACAACCAAACCAACTTGTTCCATGGCAGCGTAGATGACCTGAACCATCCCTCTGGATCCCACATTTCTGTTCCCTTACCCAAACCATGCCCAATTTCAGCAGGAAGCAGCCAGAAGACATTGTTGCCCTTTACCCCTACAGAAGTAGGATGTGGGATTTCAAGAGGGGGATCTGAGACCATCCAGGCCTGCTGAGGTCTTGGCCAACCTTCAAGTGGGCAGCAGCAGCATTGCCCACCCATTTTCTAACTAATGAAGAGACCACCAAGAGGGAACATCTTACCTTTAGGTTCCCCACCCAACAAGGTAGGTTCAAGGAAGGCTTAAAATCCCAAAGCTTCCTCAAATCTTTGTTGTCTCTCTCTCCCTCCCCTTTCAAGAGGAACCCCATCTCCTGGCTTCCTTTCCGGAAATGCTTTCCACTTCCCTCCGTTTCCTGCTCAACTGGTCGCATCACAAACTTTTCTGTTCGCAAAAAAAAAAAAAAAAAAAAAAAGGTAGCAACAACTGTAATGTAAAAAACCATTAAGCAATAGGTGAGTGGAAATTGGTTAAGTCTATTTGATTTGAGGACAGACATGTTTAAATGTAACGGAAGATCAAAGTGACAATGTGATTAAAAAACATAAGTGCATATACTTGTACACTAGTACAGGATCAGAAAACATTTTCTTTGATGCCCAAGATTTTAGGCTTTCTGGGTCATGATTTGTCACAGTTACTCAACATTTTGGTTTTCAAATGTCAGCTGGGCCTGATGGTGGCCTAGATGCTGAAGTCCTTGCCTGAACATGCCAGGATCCCATATGGGCATTGGTCCTAGTCCTGGCAGTGCTGCTTCCCACTGAGCTCCCTGCTTGTGGCCTGGGAAGGCAGTCGTGGATGATCCAAAACCTTTGACCAAGCACCCATGTGGGAGACCTGGAGTAGGTTTCTGGCTCCTGGCTTCAGATTGGCGCAGCACCAGCTGTTGCAGTCACTTGGGGAGTGAATCGTCAGAGGGAAGATCTTGCGCTCTGTCTCTCCTCCTCTCTGTATATCTGACTTTCCAATAAAAAAAAAAAAAGAAAAAGGAAAGTCAACTGTACAGAATACCTGAAGGAATGGATGCATGTGTTCCACTAATATTCCATTTACAAAACAGGTGTGTCAAAACAAAACCCAAACAACTCAATTCTGAAATGGGTGAAGCATTTGGACTGACATGTCCCTCAGATGATACACAGATGTCAAATAGCACCTGAGAAAGTGCTCCACATCACCAATTAGAGCAAGGCAAGGCAGAGCTAGACTGAGTTACCACCTCACACTCATGGCATTGGCTGGGACACAAAGCAGAACAAAGGGAGTGCTGGTGGGGTCTGGAGAAACTGGGACCCTTGGCTCTGTTGGTGTGAATGCCAAAGGGCCCAGCATTGTGCCAGTCAGCACTGTTCTTTCTCAAAAAGTGAAATTATCACTTGCTGGCAGCTATTCCATTTCTGCTTAACACTCAAAAACACCAAGTCCTCGAAGGGCTGTGTGTACTGCCATGCTCATAAGAGCACCACTTCCGACACGATGGGAGCCTCCCAGGTGTCTCCTAGCAGAGGAAGTGATAAGGACAGCTTGTACACACACACAGGAGCAGGCTCTACTGCTCAGCCCTCATCAAGGAACTCTGAGCATGACACAGCCTGGGTGACCCGCGAGGACACAGGCTCAGTGATGTCCATGTCACGGCCACAACCTTATGATTCCACTGACAGGATGCAGTTGGAGAAGACAAAGTCATAGAGACAGGAAATGGGAAAAGGGTCAGGGCTGGGGATGGGGAGTGTTGGTTTTATGTTCCCACCTACAGTTTTACAGGACAAGAGACGTAAAAACAATGCTTAGAATGATCATAAGGATGCTCCAGGAGATAAAAGAAAATGCAGATGGTTGAAGAAAATAAGGAAGATAAATCATGACATGACTGAGGAATTCGGTAAAGAAAGAGATACTGAAAATGATTCCTCCAATCAGGAAAGAAATAGATACTGAAAATGACAATTTCATAGGTTTTAGTAATAAAGAACTCAAGTTGAAGGATAAAGTTTTTAAAATTGATGAAATCAAGCAGAAGAAAGAATGTTGAAAGATAAGGACAAATTTTTGGTATATCACAGTGAGACAAACATGGAGATTAAGAATGCAGACAGACTCTGAGACACTTGGGGTATTATGAGATGAAACAAGACGCTAATTGTGGATGTCTCTGACAGCAAAAAGGAATAGAGGCTTAAGAAATCTATTTCATGACATGACAGCTCAAAATAGCCCCGGTCTGGAGAAATATGTAGTTCAAGTACAGGAGCTCAGGGAACATCAGATGCACAAACAAAAGACACACAAATGATTCTCACTGTGACTCAGTGTAGTTCTGCTCTCAAAAGTACAACACAGAAAGAAAATCCTTCAATTTGTAAGAGGAAAGTGTCTGGTCATTTTTAAAGAAGCTAGCAGGCATTCATGTCAAAGTTTTCAGGAGAAATTTTACAAACCAGGAGGGAAACGAGATATATTTTAACTTCTCAACAAAAAAATGCTAGAAAGCATGAATATCTTTCCTAGCAATGTTAACTCTCAGAAATGATAGATAATTGGATCTTTATGAGATAAGCGAGGCAGTCAATTCATCAGGCCAGCTTATAAAATGTGTTTACGGCAGCCCTAAGAAGGGAAGCAAAGACAGATAACAACCATCATGAACACCTGTGCGGCCGGGTGCACTAGCATAGCTACTGTAGTCCTCACCTTGAACGTGCCAGTGTCCCATATGAATGCCGTTTCTAATTCCAGCAGCCCCACTTCCTATCTAGCTTTGTGCTTGTGGCTTTGGAAAGCAATGGAGAAAGCTCAAAGCCTTGGGACCCTGCACCCACGTGGGAGACCCAGAAGAAGCTCCTGGCTCCTTGCTTAGGATTAACTCAGCTCCTGCCATTGCGGCCGCTTGAACAGTGAATCATTGGATGGAAGATGTTTTCTGTTCTCATCCTTTCTGTATATCTACCTTTCCAATAAAAATAAATAAATCTTTTAAAAAATGTAAAGCATGTTATTTAACTTCATGGCAACAACACATTATGAATGTGGTACCACTGCATTGTGTGCCTGGTACCTATGCACTGTGAAAATGAGGAAGGTGGCTCATTTTAGGTACAATAAGGAATAAAATACTTAAAACACAATGAACAACAGGTGGTCACATTAAGCTATTTTAAAATGTCAAAATGAAAAAAGTTTTTTTGGCACAGAAATGTCTAAAATCCATGCATTTTTTCATGATTCACATTTTTTCATGAATTGTTGTTTAAGTTCCCAGCATATGTAGGCTTCACAATCCTTTTGAACAAAAATCAACTTATGTTTTCATTCTATTTTCCATGTGCTTTTTTGAAGTCCCCTTAAACTTCTCTTTGATTTCAAAGCTCAAATTCAAAGGGTATTTTGGTGCTGCGTGGTGAATACCAGACCTGACATAGGAATGCCATGTTGAGTTGGACTTCTTCTTAAGTGAGGTTCCCTTGACCCCTGAGACTGTAGACCAGCTAGGAGAGTCAAAAGGAAACATGTCCCTTTTGGCAAAACGCTCTAACTCCCTGCCTACTTTGTTCAAGCTTAACCAGGAGAACAATCAAGTTCCACATGGTCCAGTCACCAGGGCTTGCAAAGTCAGCCAATTTCCTATCCTTAAGTTTCTGTGCATTTAATGCAGTCTGAGCTATCCCCTGAGGGTCCCTCCCCAGACACCAGCCTATGGCTTTGGCTTTTGTAAACCTTGCTCTTCTGCTCTTTGAGGTTTAGAGTTCTTTCTGGCATAAGCTCACTCCCACCACTGGCTAATAAAGGACTTTCAGATTTTTTGTTTTAAAATGATGTTTAGATAGTTGATCAGAATGGGAAGGATTCAGGGTTAGGGAGAAGTGGGTGTGATTACTGTTTTCAAGCTTTATATTTCTTCTTCCATTACTGGGGGTGAGGCGGATGATAAGGGGAGATCCATATCCAGCCTTCCTATCCATCCCAGTACCACAGTGTCCCAGTGTGGTACACGCTCCAAGGGTTCTGCCAAGTTGGATATCAAAGTTCTGAAATGGTGTCAATCTTGTCAGTCTATGGACAAGGAATCCTTTCCCATGTCCATTCGCTGACCCAGCCATCCTTAGAATCTCCATTCATCCAGATGTTTGCTGTCATCCTTTAGTTGGGGATATGCCCATATGTTTTGTTCTGCATTCTCTGCTATAGTGATATCCTTTGCAGACTTCAATGAGCTACCATATCTTCTATGTGCGCCATGGCCTGCAATCCAACACTTCATCCTTTACACTGAGGAGGATCAGTTCTCACAAATGGACCCATGGACCCAAGTCAGGTGACCGGGTCCACACCAGATCCCCACCCCTGGGGCTCTTAGACCTAGCACCCAATGTGCAATTGAGCCCAAGATCCAGGTGACACGGGTGCCACCAGAACCCCCAGCCTCAGGAATCATGGACCCAACACCCACCACATAGGTGGGCTTTAGGACTTGGGCCAGAAGACCCAGGCCCCTTCAGATCCCTCCATCCCTGGACTCCTGTAGCACCCACCATGCAGGTAGGCCTGAGGCCCCAGGGCAGGTGACTCAGACCCTGCTGGACTCTTTCCCTGGAATTCATGGATCCAGTACCCACCTTATAGGCAATCTCAAGGACCAGGCCAGATTACCCAGACTCTGTCGGATCTCCAACCACCAAGGCTCACAGACCCCGCACCTACATCGAGGAAGGGCCAAGGGGCTC
Organism: Ochotona curzoniae; assembly: GCF_017591425.1. Lineage (NCBI taxonomy): Eukaryota > Metazoa > Chordata > Mammalia > Lagomorpha > Ochotonidae > Ochotona > Ochotona curzoniae. Next base: position 76,803 of record NW_024466689.1, on the reverse strand, counting down.
AGGTTGGCTCTGGACACTTCTACCCCCCTGGGGCTCATTACCTGGAACCCACTGGCTCCAGACTGTCATGGTTCATCTCACCTCAATATCTGCCAGTGGGTTCTTCATCCTGGTTTGGTCCAGCCTAACCCCAGTTCCAGCTTATGCTGGTTGGTGCTGTAGCATAACCTTGCACAATCAGCACTCCCTGTCCCAGCTCCAATGTGAACTAGCTGCTGTTGTAGCCCAACTCAGCACCTCCCACACCCCATCTGCAAATGGATGTTATGATTTGGCATGGCCTGGCACACACCCAGACATGACCCACATGTGTGCCAGCGGGTACTGCAACCTGGCCTGGTTTGGGCTGCTCTTTGCCTTGGTTTTACATTCACCTACAGGGACTGCAACCTGACATAGGAGGTCACCAAGCTCCTCTATCCAGTCTCCTCCCTGTGGCAGATCTTGTACATACTGGTGGGTGCCTGGCCTAGGTTGACTTCGTGCACCTCTTGTTCTGGCAGGAACAATGTCACTGCCCAATCGGCCCATACCTTTTCTGGCTCATATTGTTGGGTGTTGCAGTCCAGCCTCACTTGGCCCATGCCCAGACAGTTCTAACATGGTTCAGCAGGAGATGAGGCCTAGCCCAGCCCATTCTCCATGCATCCTGACTCTCATGAGTACCAGTGGGGTCCTAGAGTCTAGCCCAGCCTGGCCCTCCCCAGACCCAGGCCACACCTGTGCCAAGGGAGATTGCAGCCATGTTCAGCCCAGGACAATGCACTGATTCTGGCACTTGCATTCACCAATGGGAATTCTAGCTCAGCTGGGGCATCCCATGTGGGCATAGCAGTCCAAGGACTTGGACCCTCCTCTGCTCTCCTTCCCCGGCCATTAGCAGGGAGCTGGATGGAAGTAAAGCTTCTGGGGGTTGAATTGGTACATACAGGGCATGCTAGTGGCACAGAGGAATACTTAGCCTATATGTCATGGTACCTGCCCCAAGCCTTCGACTATTATCTGTGTGTATTTTTAGAAAACTATTTACAAGCTAGAGACCAACTGAAACAGAGACAAAACATTCTTATATGTCCAACATACATTAATTAAGAAAATGGCCAGCACCATGGCATGGTAATGAAGCCTCCATTCTTTTGCAAGAAGAAGGTGTTTGGAGCATCTACTCTTTGGGCTGCCTGCATCCCACATGGTCTTTCCTGGGTTCAAGGTCCAGCTCTCCTGCATATTCCAGCTTTCTGGAAATGCCAGTCATGGGAAGCAGCAGGTGGTGGCCTAAGTAGCTGCACCACCTTGTGGGAGAGCTGTGTGGCGTTCCCAGCTCGCAGCTCTAGGCTGCCACAGCCCTGAGTGCTGTGAGCATCTGGGAGCTGAGTCAGCAAATGGGAAATCTCTTGCCCTCTGCCTCTCTCTTTCTCTTTCCCTTTCTCTGTCTCTCACTTTCATAAAAATCAAGTAAAAATCATTTTTAAAATTCACGGGAAATAGGAGTTCAAAGATAAGCTTATTTTAAAAAGATACATTTGTATGATTCAGACACACATACACACAAGTATGTTCTTAACCGAAATGAACTTACTCAAACCAGCTTGAGATTGTGTTACTTTCTGATTTCTGAAAACAGAGAATGGTTTGATTCCCAAATGCCTGCGTGCCAGGGCAAAGCAGCCCCACTCCAGACATGCCCTTGGCTCAAAAGCTATGGTCGCAAAAAAAACAAAACAAACAAAAAAAACAAAACAAAAAAACATAACCAAAACCAGAACCAAAACAAACCCTCTCCCCTTGTGGCTGTCCTCAAAGTTTAGGCCAGCATTGAAGGTACCAGAAAGCCGTCCTCCTGGGGCATTAGATGGGGTTTGCATGGATGAGCGGGAGTTCCCACAAGTCACTGCAAACTTTCCATGGCTGCTTGGGACCTGCCCTGGGAGGAGTGACTGAAGTTCAAATGCAGGAATCTCTAATGGTGCCTGGCACCTGGGACACGGACACGGAGAGCAGCAGTGGGGGTCACCACGGCAGCCACTCCTCTCCCACTGTTCTTGCACCCTCGGCACCTCCCAGAGCTACACATGGAATTGCCAAATGTACAGGCAGACAGGCTCTTTGGAAGCCCTTAAAGCACTGATGGTGAGCAGAGGGATGCTCATGTGGAGGAAGCACGCCTTCTCCTAGCATCCTCAGAGCTGCATTCTAAGGGGTTTTAGTCAGTTGCATCATAAAAAAAATCCCCAATAGTAATGTGTGTGATGTGGGGCTGGCACAATGGCTCAACTGGCGAATCCTCTGTGCCAGTGCAGCATATGTGAATATGTGTGCTGGCTCGTGTCCTAGCTGCTTCCTTCTGTACCTGCCACCTATCTGCCTGTAGCCTGGGAAAGCAGTGAAGGATGGCTCAAAGCCTAAGAACCCTGGAGAATGTTGGGGAATCCAGGAGTCTCCTGGCTCCTGATTTCATATCAGTTTGGCTCTGTACACTTTGGGCGATAGGAAGTGAATGAGTGGATGGATGGAAGATCTTTTCCAGTTTCTCCTTTTTCTCTGTACGTCTGCTTTTCCAAAAAAAGATGAGTAAATCTTTAAAAGAGACAAAAAGAGACAGGCATATTCCAGCATGCCATGTTTTACTGTATTTTACCAATGTATTCATGGATGATTTTGGTCAGAGAGAGAGAGAAAGAGTGTGTGTGTGTGTGTTATGCTAAATATTAACCAGCCAAGAGCTCCTTCCTCATGATTGCCTGGAAGCCTTGGAGACTGTTTGTTGCAGCAAAATGGCCCTGTGGGGCAGCTCCTGCCTGAAGCAGGCCTGGACCTCTTCACCCACAGGAGCAGGTTTGTGCAGAGTGGACAATGAAGGGCCAGGTGAGCAAGTGGTGGTCACAGCACGACAGGCACTAGCAGCAACAACACTGCCGCGCAGCATGTCCACCAGGAAAGCTCTCCTGACGTCTCTGACAAGGGCTCTCTAATCAGCCAGCAGAGGAGAGAAGGCCAACACTGACACAGACTGCAAGCATGTGGGCAAGACTGGGCATGCTCACTGTGCTGTCTTGGAGGAAAGGGCACTCCCGACAACAGAATGTGGGCAACAGGACACAGCTGAAATCCCATTTCTATGGCGGCAGTGCCACAGTGAGGACAGGTGGCAACAGGACACTGTCCTTGTCACCAGAAGATGCACGTGCACACTGCATGTGGGAGCCAAGCTGCGCACCTGTCCACCAGAACAGCAGCTGAGGGAAAGGGTTCTCCTGGGGCCATGACACTCCAGCTTGATGGAGTCCTATCATTAAGCTGAGGAATATGGGACAGGAGTGGAAGGGGATGTTGGCACTTGGGATGACACCCACAGATGGATGGAAACAGAACTACCCCTGCCCATCCTTATTTCCAAGGTCCTGGCCCAACCATCATGCATCCCAAGCATGGGAGTCCACATTGTGGGCCTGATACTCTCAGGAACTTTGTGGAACATTCATGAGAGGACCTCATCTTCATTGTTAGTGCACCCACTAACTCAGGGTTGCCTTTTTGAGTTCAGAACAACCTGAAATCAAAGAAGTTGTTACTGAAATGGGGCATATGGGTTACCAAATGTATGTGAGTGCCCACCCTTTTAAATGATTGACTAATGGACTCTGCTCCGACATGTAGGACAGCTAGGACCTCCAAACATTCACTTGTTGACCAACTTCCTTCTTGTACACAAGTGATACTAGGGCTACTTTCCTAGCCAAAATAGCTTGGTAAGAATGCAAAGCTCTTCCTTTAAAATGGAAGCTCTGTGTGTCTTAAAAACCTCAGTCTTCTAGAAAAAAAGATGAATTCCACCATGAGAAAAACAATTGCCAATTGTGCCAAGAAAGTAGCCTCAACTGGAAGGTGTTGGCACATATCCTCCTTCAGATAAGGGCAGGCCCTGAAGCAGTACATGACAGCTCCTTCCTGATGCCATAGTTAACTACATAAGTAGTGCTAATAAAGTAAAATAAAATAAAATAAAATAAAATAAAATAAGGTGATATGCTGATGAAAAGTAAGCATATACTAACAATTCTACCCAAGTGTGCCTCCATCAAGTCATGCCCTCAAAGCTGGAAGACCACCTTTATATTTTATTATTTGTAAAGATTTATTTACTTTTTATTGGAAAACCAGATATACAGAAAGGAGAGACAGAGAGGAAGACTGATTCACATCTGCTGATTTACTCCCCTAGTGGCTGCAACAGCCTTGACTGAGCCCATTGTAAGCCAGGAGCCTGGAGCCTCCTCTGGGTCTCCCATGGGGATTCAGGGTCCCAAGGCTTTGGGCCGTTCTCGACTGTTTTCCCAGGCTACAGGCAGGGAGCTGGATGGGAAGTGGGCCTTCCAGAATACAAACCGGTGTGGATATGGGATCCTGGCATATGCAAGGCTAAGAGTTTCACTGCTAGGCTACTGTGCTGGGCCCTGCTTCATCCTTTTAAAATTGGGGGTGCATGTACAAAGTTCAGTTTCCCCACTGAGAATATTGTGGTGTTCTGGTGTTCTGGGCCTCCATCCTCCCTCGCCTACCCCATGGTATAATGCCCGAGGTCGATCTCAAAGACGACAGGATCTTTCACACTTAATTACTAAGCCATGCCTCACCACTAGGCAAAGTTAAGTGTCAGTGCACATCCAAAACATCGCAGTCTGCCCTGCAAGCAAAAACTGCTGGCTTGGAAACTGCTCACGGATGCAAACAGTTAGTGCCATTGTCCAGGCATCTTCCGAGTCTGCGGCTCTTCAGGGAACCATGACACCCCCTCACTGCATGCTATGTACACAAAGCCAAGTCATTGCTTCTCTAGGCTTTCCTCTGGGCTACCCAATAGCACAAGGCCCTTCTTCTCAGGTATTCTGCATTTTGGCCTACAATCATCTTGCTAGTAAGGTGTCCTCGTCCGTGTACTGGACAGGAATCTCCTGTGTTGCCATTGAAAGTGAATCCACTGAAATGCCTTGGACACTCGGCAGGAGCCATGACAAATGCAGGTTCCAATCTTCCATTTCCAGGAGCCTCTCTTCTTCCCTGAGTCAGATGCATGTGTTTGGAATGAGCTGGCACCCCCATTCCACAGAGGTGGAGTAAAGGATCAACAGTGGTTAATTTGTAAGCAGACCAAACACATTTTTCTTTCCATATTCAATGAAAAACAAACAATTGATTGAGCCTATGGCCCAGTAAAGTATCTCTTCCAAAAGATAAATAATGCTTGCTTGTGAATTCCAGGCACTGGCCTTGAGAAAGCTGGCTGAAGTTGCAAAGTGATCCTGCTTTTCCCTGGTCAGCATGACTGGGAGTTGAAGTTTATTGCAACACACCGTAAAGGGGAACAAAGAACAAAGTGAGAATGGGTTTGTGGCTGAGTTGGCTCCAACCAGCCACATCTAACACAATACTAGGCCTCTTTCAGATCCCTGCCAGTAACATTTTGTAGCTGCTTAGATAGGGAGGACATTCTGCCACTCCCAACTCATGATAAAGTCCAGCCATCCAGCAAGTTTCCCAGGGAGCTGTGCTGAGGTCCCAGATAGCCACTGTCAGACCTGCAAGCTGCTGTAGCACCTGATGCAGCAGCCCAGCCTCCCCTGCTCCCTCTTCAAACATCAGATCATCTACTCTGGCCAAGGACAATCAGTCTATGGTTCTGGAGATTGTTCAACAGCGATTGTCCTCACCTGTTGACATAATAAAGTTTCTCTTTTCCATACTCTTCAAACTGGTGCTTGTGAGTTTGATTTGTCACCAGGGACAGAAACCATGCTTACCATAACAAGGCAACAGGCTCAAGCCATGGCCCTGGTCAGTAGGCTGAACAAGGGCTCTTTCCATCTGGCTGTTTAAGGTTCTATTTCTGGTCCCACTGAGACCAACTTTGTGAACACAGAACTAGAGAGGAAACCATAGGATTTCATGTGGGCAGACATCAGCTCTAGGCCCCCAGAGTGGGAAAAAATTAGACCACAAATGTCTCTAGCCCCCCTGGGGTATGCATAGTCCAGTAATTTCTTGGGGCTCCAGGGCTGCAGCTTGACGCCATCTCCTGAGGGTCCACAGCCCTGGAGACTTCACTCTTCACTCCTCAACCAATTCCCTTCCCTCCTAAGAGCTGCAGTGAAGAAAACTCTATACAGAACAGGTGTGTTACACGCTAGAGGAGTTTGTGCAGGCCTAGGAAACCCACTGCCCAATCCTGCAAGTTCAGGTGCATGCTTCTCAGGAGGGATGCCGAGTTGCGCAGAGGGAAGCTGTGTTCTCATGTGTACACGCTACTGGTGTAAGAGCCTCTGATGGACACTCCTGCCTCTGTCCTCTCCCTGTTGCTGTACCCTGCATCCCACCCAATCCCCTCAGGAAGCCCTGGCTTTCCTGTCCACACAAGCATCTGGATGGGCAGGCGGCATGTGCAGCATAGCAGAGAGCCCAAATTGTACCCAGTGACTCAGCAAATCCTGCATGAAAATTGATACAGGGAGGCAAACCAGAAAAACACACCCCTCAGGCTCTAATCTGTGACCTGAAAGCAGGAAGTCCCTACTTCTCCACCTGGCACAGGAGCCCAGCTTCAGTACACAAACTGCTTCTCCTTCAGTGCAGCACTGCCCCACCCCCACCCCCAGCACCAGGCCAGAGGACACTGAGCCAGGCTTTGTGCACCTGCTGATCAAGAGACAGAGAGCCCAGGAGGTGGGTCTCTCTTCAGGGAGAGCCATGGCTGCCTGCACCCAGTGATCTCAAGGTATAATCCACAGCTGTTTCCATGCCCTCTTTTGAGGGAGTCAGGCATAGACAAGCAATGACCAGGACCGGGTTGCCCTGAGCTTCAGATACTAATTTAAAGGACGCTCACAGGGACAGTGAGTGGGTAGCCAAGGGTTATGATGCGAAAGAATGTGCACTTATCATGGAGTAGTAGGCCATGAACTAAAGCTAAAAGTGAGTGAGTCTGAGATATGAGGTCACCAAGATAATGGGCTATGATTTTTCCGGGAGGTGGTCGTGGGTGAGGAATCTTGGTGGAGTGAAGACATCTGATGTGCACCCTATGGGCGGTACCTAGCTCTACACAGTTGTAAAAGGAAGGGATTCTAGATTTTAAGTTATTTTCTAGCTTCCCAATTAACCTTTCTTTTTAAATTTATTTTTTATCTTTTACCTCAACGTATCAGAGACAAAAGTAAAAATCTACATGTGGGTTATTGCATCTGTCTTTCTTATTTTCCCCAGTTAGTCGTCAGACTCTTCCGGACCAAAACCATTGAACAGGCCACCTCCCTGTGTTCTCAAATCCAGCACCCGCACTTGCCCTTGGTATCAGTGCCTCCTTGAATGGAACTCATGTGCTTCAAGGAGCTCTGAAGATCACACTGGAACATTGTCTGTGACCTGCACATAGAGCTTCCCTCCTACCCTGTTTCAGCCCTGTACCTGCCAGCCACAGACACACTGCTGAATGCCCTGCCTCTCCCACAGTGCCCTGTGTGAAGAGACCTGCCTGGATAAGGGCCTGATGCTACTCCTTCTAGCAAGGCTTGAACCCGATTGACTCCATGGAGCAGAGCTGCCCAGTGACCTCAGCTCTTCCCCAGGGACCGTGACAACAAAGAAGAACCAGTGATCTTCTACAAGCTGCTGTCTGGGACCTCTTTGAGCTTCGTCTCTTCCTACTGATTCCTCAGGGGTCCCAGTAAGCACAGAAATTGTGATAAGCAGCAGAGATGGCAAACCAAGGCAAGAGCCACCAATGCAGGCAGCCATTCCGAGAGAAGGAACGTTGGCACCTGAGACACCAAACAGTCTCCAACTGGGGCCTCAGATCAGTCCTAGTCCCATGAGATCATCTCTTGTGGGTCCTTAACTTGAAGTCCATAGGTTAGAACACTTGTATCCAAGATTTTTTTTTCATTTTTAAATTATTATTATCATTTTATGATACAATTCTGTAGGCCCTGGGATTTCTCCTACTTCCTTCCCAAATCCCTGCCCCCCACTCGCCTACACACACTGAGTTTTCCCATATGTTTGCAATAGCATAGTTCCTCATAAACAGTCATAAATCCATCATTGTGGGCATGAACAGTTGCAGAGTCCAGCATCCCCTTGTCAAGGCACATCGAACAGTTTCACTGGGAGTCCATTGTTAATCCAGAAGTGGGGATGCACACTGCACCATATCCTCACTTCTGGACATGCCAGTCTCTGCTACACAGACACTACAAATCTCTGCAAGTGAAAAGCCACAACAAAATTAACGACAGAAAGAAAACCAGAAATTTACAATGCCATGAAGTTAAGCAACACGCCACTGCATATGATAGTCTCCATTACACAGTTACTACACATTCTCTTAAATGGTCAGAAAACAAAATCAACAGGAAGAAAATAGAAATTTATAATGGCATGAAGTTAAATAACATGCTACTAAATGACTAATGTGTCACTAAAGAAATGAAAAAGAAAATAAAGAACCTTCTTGAGGTTAATGATGCTACTATAGATCTATGGGTCGTTGAAGAGTTTAATAAGAAAAAAGTGTTCTGAAGAAATGAAACTGAAACCAAAAACATCAAAATCCATGAGATACAGTTTCTGCTGATCTTTGTTGGTGAGATATATTTCCTGTAGGCAACAAATAGATGGGATTTGTGTTTTTAATCCAGTCTACTAATCTATGACATTTGATTGATGTGTTTAAACCATTTACATTCAAGGTTGATATAGATAGGTGGTAATTTGGTCCTGTATTTAGCAATAGGTTGTTCATTGATTTAATCTTCTTCTGTTATTTTACTGGGATTTTCTTCACATTTGTCTTTGGTTTTGCTGGGTACTATTCCTCTTCTCTGTCAAGACAACATCTTTAAGTGTCATGTGTAGGGCAGGTTTGAAAGAGGCAAATTCTTTTAGCTTTTCTTTACTCTGGAAGAATTTTATTTCATTTTCAAAGATGAAAGGAAAGTTTCGTTGGGCACATTATCCTGGGCTGACAGTGTTTTGCTTTTAGAATATGGAATATGTTACTCCATTCTCTTCTTGCCTGTAGAGTTTCCTGTGAGAGATCTCCTGTGAGTTTAATTGGCATTCCTTTATATGTCAGTTGATTTTTTTTTCACGTGCACATTTAAGGATCTTTTCCTTATGTTTGGTTGAAGAGAGCTTGATTATCATATGTCATGGTGAAGATCGCTTTTGGTCAAGACTGTTGGGAGTTCTGTGTGTCTCCTGGATGTTGTTTCCCAATTCTTTATCTAGACCTGGGAAATATTCTTTTATTATTTCATTAAATAAATATATTATTTTAAAGATTTTTTTTTCAATTGGAAAGCCAGATATACAGAGAGGAGGAGAGATAGAGAGGAAGATCTTCCATCTGATGATTCACTCCCCAAGCGGCCTTAATGACCAGGTTGTGCTGATTTGAAGCCAGGAGCCCTGAGCCTCCTCTGAGTCTCCCACATGTGTGCAGGGTCCCTAGGTCCTGAGTTGTTCTTGACTGCTTTCCCAGACCACAAGCAGGGAGCTGGATGGGAAGCAGGGCTGCCAGGATTAGAACTAGTGCCCATATGGAATCCCAGGCACATGCAAGGCAAGGACATTAGCCACTAGACTATTGCACCAGGCCCTCATTAACTACATTTTTAAACACAGCTTCTCTCTCTGCACCTTCTGGAACTCCTGTACCACTTATTTTTGGCCCTTTAATTGTGTCTCTTCTTGAATACTTTTTTTTTTAGCTTGACTCAGCTCTGCTTCCAGCTTTTTGATTATTTCCCCATTGTGACAAGAAATATTTTCCAATTCTGAGATTCTTTCTTCTGCCTCATTCATTCTATTATTGAGACTTTGTATTGGATTTTTAATTTGCTCTATTGTGTCCTTCATTTCCAATAATTTGGCTTGATTTTGTTTCAGTGTTGCTATTTCCTGTATGATGTAGTCCTTAAATTCCTGCATGTGCTTCTCATTGTTGATAAGAAGCTTTATAACAAGCATTTTGAATTCTGTATCGCTATTTTCTCAATCTATTTCTCATTTAACTCTGAGGTTGGCAAAGGCCTTTGATCATTTGCAGAGGAGTCTTCAGCAATGTTCACTGTGCCTTTGTCTCTTTGCTCTTGGTCATTGTACTTCTGGTTAGCAAAGTCTTCTCCTTGGGGCAGGTTTCTAAGCTGTGACACCCACAGGTCTGCAATTCAATTGCATTTGGTACATGGCTTTTTGTTTGCCCTCCAGTGAGTTTTTTTTTTTAAAGATTTATTTTTATTATTTTTTCATTGGAAAGGCAGATATACAGAGAGGAGAGACAGAGAGGAAGATCTTCCGTCCGATGATTCACTCCCCAAGTGAGCCGCAACGGGCCGATACTATGCCGATCCGAAGCCAGGAGCCTCTTCCAGGTCTCCCACGCGGGTGCAGGGTCCTAAAGCTTTGGGCCGTCCTCGACTGCTTTCCCAGGCCACAGGCAGGGAGCTGGAAGGGAAGCAGGGCTGCCGGGATTAGAACCGGCGCCCATATGGGATCCCGGGCGTGCAAGGCGAGGACCTTTAACCACTTGCGCCACCGCGCCGGGCTCCTCCAGTGAGTTTTGAATCTGTGCTCTTGCATTCGACTTCTACCATGGTCTGTGTAGCCCCAGCTCCTGGCTCAGTACTCTACCTCCTGTGATCCCATGCTGTTGTTGCACCATTGTCTGTACAACATTTCTCCCACTTTGGGTTGTTGCAGATCCCAGGATTAGGGAGACACCAGGTGTTCTAAATAGTAGGTTGTTTGTAGTACTGATCTTGCTGGAACCTGCTGGCTGTTAGGTCTGAAGGGCACATGGACCTATTTTGGGCCATAAAATGCCAAAGTCAATATTATTTTCCTGTTGGACCAGTGCAATGTACTGAGCTCAGTGAGTTCACTTCCATTCAGTGTTTGCGTAGCTCACTGTTGTCCCTGCAGTCTCAAAGTCTTTGCCACGGTGTCCAAAATGGCACCTGAGGTTCCACTGTTGGAGTGCTTGATTTGCTGGCCATTAGATCTGGGGGCTACCTGGAACTATCTTTGGTGGAATCTGTAGGATGCTACGTCATTGCAGTTCACTGAGCCAGAAATGAATTCACTCTCAGCTTAGTGCATGTGTAGTCCTGTCCCATAGCCTTTGCCTCCTTACAGTAGATGATATCTGATTCGGCTCTACCAGAGGTTTGGGCTGTGAACTCCACCCTGTACCCTAGTACCACCTGTTTGAAATCTCTGTTCTGTCCCTGGTCCTGGTCAAATTAAACAAACCAGCAGAATGGGCAGTTCTTTGAGTTCATTTCCTATGTTCCCAGTGAATTCTCCCTCCCACCTGGGTGCTGGTGGAGTCCTGGCCACCGGTGCAGTTCAGATTCCTGCTGGCTGAATGTTGCTGGGATGTCTGGTCATTAAAATACCACACCATTGCGTCCGCTGCTCTCCTGTGTACTCAGTTTCCAGGTACCCTTCTGTCATTGGTCTGTCTGCTCCTATTTCATGGACTGTGCCGTCTGTGCTTCACCCTGGTTAATGTTTCCCTGTCTGTTTAAATGTGTCCTTACTCTATTCCACCATCTTTATTCTCTCTGTATCCAAGATTTTGAAATGTATTCTTTCATCTTTGATAATTTTGATCACTGGTTACAAAATTACTTATATTTGCATATCTTTTTTCTGGTGTAAGGATGGAATTATTCTGAGTTGTATCCTTTGGTAATCACTTTTTAAGCTTCAAATCAAATAAAATATTTTACCTTAATGTTTATATATGTTTAAATTTCTATTTAAATTTTATTTCTTTAGCAGTCAGAGTGATGTAAAGAGGGAGAAACAAGGAGAGATCTTCTATCCTCTGGTGCAGTGACCCAGTGTCACCATAGCTGGGCTAAAACAAGCCGAATCCAGGATCCCAAACTTTGTCCAAGTCTCCAAAGGGATGGCAGGGGCCCATATTCCTGTGCCATCTTCTATTGCTTTCCCAGGTGCGTTAGCAGGGAGCTGATTCATAGAGGACTAAGCTGACTCAAACAAGTGGACAATAAGCGATGTTGACCCTGCAAGGGTGAGCCTAATCCATGTCACCACAAGTGTGATGCCTGAAGGGTCAAAATAAAAGAATGGAACATACTGAGAAGATCTGAAAGTCCTTTATTAGTCAGTGGTGGAGAGCAGGCTCATGTGAGAAAGATTTCTAAAGTTTGAAGTACAGAAGAGCAAGGTTTATGAAAGCAAAACCACAGATGGGGTCAGGGATAGGACATTTAGGGGATAGCTCAAGCTGCGTTAAATGCAAAACTGTATTAATGATGGAAAATTGCTGACTTTGCAAGCTCTGGTGACTGGACCACGTAGAGCTTGATTGTGCTCCTAGTTAAGCTTGAGCAAAGTAGTCAGGGAGTTAGAGCGTTTTGCCAAACATGATGTGGTTTTCTACTCAGTGTTAGGTGTACCTCCTGACAAAACATGGCGTTGAGTCCAACTCAATATAGTGTTCCTCATATCAGGCTTGTTGCTTCACAAGGCAGCTCCAAAATACCCTTTGAATTTGAGCTGTGAAATCAGAGAACTACAAAGGGACTTAAAGTCCATGGAAAGTGGAATGAAAAGATAAGCTTATTTTGGTTCAAAAGGATTGTGAAGTTCATACATGCTAGAATCTTAAAAATGAATTCATGAAAAAAATACATGCCTGGATTTTAGATATTTTAGTGCCAAAATAAATTTATCTTTTTTCATTTTGACATTTTGAAATAGCTTTTGTTTATTGTGTTTTAAACATTTTATTTCTTATTGCACATGTGTCACCTTGCCCATTTTCACAATGCTGTGGTACCACATTCATAATGCGTTGTTGCTCTGACACCCATCCAGCTCCATAATTTTTTTAAAAAAGAACTTTTCTTCTCTTTATTTTGAATACTATTTGCTCTGTTTCTGCCAAATTTTACACTTTCACATGTTTTCATAATGGCTGTTATTTGTCTAATGCTTCCCTATGCAGGGCTCCCGTAAACACATTTTGTAAGCTGGCCTGATGAATTTACTAATATATATGAAAGCTAATATTGTTGGAAGAGATATTCATATTAGTCAGTATTTTTTTTGTTGAGAAGTTAAAATATATCTCGTTTCCCTCCTGGTTTGTAAAATTTCTCCTGAAAACTTTGACATGAATGCCTGCTAGCTTCTTAAAAATGACCAGACACTTTCCTCTTACAAATTGAAGGATTTTCTTTCTGTGTTGTACTTTTGAGAGCAGAACTACACTGAGTCACAGTGAGAATCATTTGTGTGTCTTTTGTTTGTGCATCTGATGTTCCCTGAGCTCCTGTACTTGAACTACATATTTCTCCAGACCGGGGCTATTTTGAGCTGTCATGTCATGAAATAGATTTCTTAAGCCTCTATTCCTTTTTGCTGTCAGAGACATCCACAATTAGCGTCTTGTTTCATCTCATAATACCCCAAGTGTCTCAGAGTCTGTCTGCATTCTTAATCTCCATGTTTGTCTCACTGTGATATACCAAAAATTTGTCCTTATCTTTCAACATTCTTTCTTCTGCTTAAATTCATCCATTTAAAAACTTTATTCTTTATTACTAAAACCTATGAAATTGTCATTTTCAGTATCTATTTCTTTCCTGATTGGAGGTATCATTTTCAGTATCTCTTTCTTTACTGAATTCCTCAGTCATGTCATGATTTATCTTCCTTATTTTCTTCAACCATCTGCATTTTCTTTTATCTCCTGGAGCATCCTTATGATCATTCTAAGCATTGTTTTTAAGTCTCTTGTCCTGTAAAACTGTAGGTGGGAACATAAAACCAACACTCCCCATCCCCAGCCCTGACCCTTTTCCCATTTCCTGTCTCTATGACTTTGTCTTCTCCAACTGCATCCTGTCAGTGGAATCATAAGGTTGTGGCCGTGACATGGACATCACTGAGCCTGTGTCCTCGCGGGTCACCCAGGCTGTGTCATGCTCAGAGTTCCTTGATGAGGGCTGAGCAGTAGAGCCTGCTCCTGTGTGTGTGTACAAACTGTCCTTATCACTTCCTCTGCTAGGAGACACCTGGGAGGCTCCCATCGTGTCGGAAGTGATGCTCTTATGAGCACGGCAGTACACACAGCCCTTCGAGGACTTGGTGTTTTTGAGTGTTAAGCAGAAATGGAATAGCTGCCAGCAAGTGATAATTTCACTTTTTGAGAAAGAACAGTGCTGACTGGCACAATGCTGGGCCCTTTGGCATTCACACCAACAGAGCCAAGGGTCCCAGTTTCTCCAGACCCCACCAGCACTCCCTTTGTTCTGCTTTGTGTCCCAGCCAATGCCATGAGTGTGAGGTGGTAACTCAGTCTAGCTCTGCCTTGCCTTGCTCTAATTGGTGATGTGGAGCACTTTCTCAGGTGCTATTTGACATCTGTGTATCATCTAAGGGACATGTCAGTCCAAATGCTTCACCCATTTCAGAATTGAGTTGTTTGGGTTTTGTTTTGACACACCTGTTTTGTAAATGGAATATTAATGGAACACATGCATCCATTCCTTCAGGTATTCTGTACAGTTGACTTTTTCTTTTTTTTTTTTTAATTAGAAAGTCAGATATACAGAGAGGAGGAGAGACAGAGCGCAAGATCTTCCCTCCGACGATTCACTCCCCAAGTGACTGCAACAGCTGGTGCTGCACCGATCCGAAGCCAGGAGCCAGAAACCTCCTCCTGGTCTCCCACATGGGTGCTTGGTCAAAGGCTTTGGATCATCCACGACTGCCTTCCCAGGCCACAAGCAGGGAGCTCGGTGGGAAGCAGCGCTGCCAGGACTAGGACCAACACCCATATGGGATCCTGGCATGTTCAGGCGAGGTCTTCAGCCTCTAGGCCACCATCAGTCCCAGGTGACATTTGAAAACCAAAATGTTGAGTAACTGTGACAAATCATGACCCAGAAAGCCAAAAATCTTGGGCATCAGAGAAAATGTTTTCTGACCCTGTACTAGATGTACATCTATATGCACTTATTATTTTCTTTTATTACAGTGTCACTTTGATCTTCCATTGCTTTTGAACTCTTCTGTCCTCAAGTCAAATATTGATTTAACCAATTTCCATGCAAGAGATTTCATAAGCATTTAGCTAGGCCTACCCTTGATCCTTCACTTGTATCTTTTAAATTAGTCACCTATTCCTTAATGACCCTTAGATTACACCTGTTGCTTACTTTCGTTTGTGCAGCTATTGGCAGCGCAAGTCCCCTCCTGCAGTAAAACACCAAGGTCAAGTACACTGTCCCACCAATTTCAGAAGGCTGTTCCATAGGCGTTCACCACATGAGTCTTCCTCCTTTGCAGGTGACCTCTGATGGAATTCCAGGTTCTGATGTAGTGCCACATCATGGGGCAGCAAACCAGCCTAGCCCAGCCCATTTCAGGAAGGTTGTCCCAAAGGCAGGTGCAGCACCTTTAATGGTGACGTGAGAGAAAGCTGCAGGTACCTTCTCTGATCCCTGCATGCTTACAATCTCCTGCATGTGACTCTGTACCTCCTCAGATCCAGATGGTTATTTCCACAGCGCAAAGTCCCATTCATGGCAGAACAGGCTGGCTTTGCATTCCCAGGAGGCAATTCTTCCACATTTCCAAACTTCCTGAACACCTGATGCAGGCCAGGCACCATGACACATATCACAGGGAAGACACGGAGGGATTCTCTTCTCTGTTAATTGACTTCTTCTCAGTTCGTGTAGAAAAACAAACAAACAAGTACAACAATTATAGGCAATGTGACACTATTTATTGAGAAACATTCTGAAAATATAGACCAGGAATATCCATGTCAGGGAAAGCACCCTGGAGCAGCTCCCAGTGGGTGTGCCCGACGACTGCCAGCCCCTCCCTATCAACCCTGCAGCTCTCAGAACCAGGACTAAGCTGCAGGGGTTTCAAGCCATGGCACAATGCTGTAGGAATGAGGAGCCAGGCAGAAAAAGGGACCCAAAGAAAGAAACACAGTGACATGCACAGGGCACAGAAACGACCAGCACACCTTGGCATCCCATTTTCCAGGTATACCCACCCACAGCATCCTTCTTTCCCAGGTCCTGCTGTGGCAACAGAAAAAAGAAATTCCCGAAACTCCAGCATTGTCAGTGCCAAGTCAGAGCTCCCAGGGAAGAGGAAAGGCCCAGGCTGAGGTTCAGGCTTCCTCGGGAGCACATAGTGCCAGGGAGATCTCACTCAGGAGCAGGGTCAGCACAGGCCAGAGACCTCTCTGGCATTTGGGGAGTTCAGGGACACTCAGGCCCCTCATGGCAGAAGACAGGAGCCACAGTAATGGCCTTAGTGCAGGAACCACAGTCCAGGGAGCCATAGCTGAGGAATTGGGCAGAGCTTGGGCCAGCCAAGACTCTATGGGAGGGACTGGCTTAGAGGACAAGGGGCAGCAGGCTGGGAGGAGAGAGTGGAGGGAGAGGACTGAGAAGGCTGAGGCAGGGCTGGGGGCATGAGCTCCCCAAAGCCGATCCTATCCTTGAAATTACTGTGCCTTATTTTCCCGTCCAGGTGGCCACCTTAGGAAATATAGGTCTTGGGAGGAAGCGGCTGGACTTCATGTAGGCAGCGATCTTTGGCAGGGCCTGCAGGGGCAGAAAAAAAAAAAGCAGAACTCAGGGTCTATGGTCCCACTGGGTTTTCTGTAGCATCTGTTTAGGAACAGCCCAGCAAGATCCAACAACAGCCAGTGTATAGGGCTATGAGCAGGACCTCAACCCTGTGGAGTTCACTCTTCATCACAGATACCTCACACCACACCTCGAATGATGGGTCATCTGGAAGATGCTAATAGCTAGGTGCTCTGCAGGTGCAGGCTCCAAACCCATCCCAACCTGCAACATGATCTGGTCCTGGCTATCACCTCTCAGAGGGAGCCTGAGTGTCATACTTGTTCAATAACTTTCTCAGTCAAGCACATTCTTGGGCCATGCATCTTCATGGCAGGGCTGACAGTGCCCACAGAGGTTCTCAAGAACTCAGGGCGATCCAGAGTGTTCTGGGCCTAATGGGCCTGGCACTGAGGGCCACGTGGTCTAGCACACAGATGCCATCTGGTCTCTCAACCCCAAAACACAGTGCTGGGCAACTGTTGCATAATTCCTAAGGCCACAGGATTGGAACTGATTCAGAGTTGATGAGAAGGCACATTTTTGCATAGCTAGGACAATAGGGCAAAGATCTTAGAGTGAACAATCTGTTGGACTAATACCGCAAACACTCATATCTGTGATAAAAGCTTTTTTGCAAACAAGATGTCCCAGGGTGATAGATGAGACCCAGGGAGGTGAAGACGTGGCCATACTCCTCTTGGTTATGTCTGATGGGACCCTGAGGAGTGAAGGTCAGGCTCTGCTACTCAAATTCACACTGTGTCACCCCTTCCCTGCCCCCGACTCTGCCTGCCCTTCTCTAACTGACTCATTGTAGCATGGAGTCACATTTGCAGGTGCATAAAATTAAATATCAAACACCTGTCCCATGTCACAGACACATTATTTTAGACATTGGGCATTAGAACAAGTGACAATGAACGTTTTCACCATTAACTCTTCATGACAAGAACCTTAGGTGCCACCTGTGGCCACTGAGATCCAGCGCCAACAATACACCTAGCAGCCAGTGTTTCCACACGAGGAGCTCATTGCTTCAACTTCCCTGGAGATCAAGCTTATGGAATGTTTGTATCTCTGACACTGAATCTCCATTCTAACATGTCTCAGCCCTCCAGATGCCCAGTAGACACACTGCTTGCTGTCTGGCCTCTCCCATAGTTTCCAAGGATTGGAGAACCAGATAGGACAACGGCCTTTAGCACAAAATGCAGAGGACCTCTGGTTGTTGCCCATACACCCCAGAGGATCTCAGGGAGCCCAGCACAACTGTGACTGGCTCTGGGATCCTGACAGATGCCTTACCCTCTATTTCTCAGCTTGCTACGTGTCAATTGGAAGTAACAGCTCTATCCACTGTGTGAGAATATATGCAGATACACAGGACACAGCAGGTGCAGGATGCTAACCCTGGGTCCTGCTCTCAGGGGTTGGTCTGCAACCCAGCTCCAGGACTCAGAGAGCATGAAGGAGCTGGACAAGGGGAGAGGAGCAGGGAGTCACCTCAAATCTGGCCATGAAATCCTTCAGGTTTGGGAACGCATCCAGGCAACCAGGAGCAAATATACGGTTCCCATCCAAGACATCATAAGCGTGGAAATCAGCAATGGTGATCTGCAGAAGCCAGGAGGAGAGAGCTCAGGACCAGAGGAGACCAACCATGCCCCTTGCTCCTGCCTCCCTCCCTCCCTCTGCCTCACCTTGTCCCCTGCAAACCAGGGCCGCTTCCCCAGGAACTGGGAGTACAGTGTCAACTTCTCAGGGAGATCCTTCAGATAATCGGGCTTCAGCTTCTCCTGAAGGAACAAACAACTGTCAGCACCCACAGACACAACTTTGGGTGATGGGTTGCCTGCCCAGGGCTGCACATGGCCCTGCTGGCCAGGGGAGGCAGCCATCTTTCCTGAGCGTGGCACAGGGATGTGTACAGTTCACAAAGGATGAGAATGTGATGTGAAAGGATGGAGGGAAAGGAACCCAGGACCTTGGGCTGACCTAGCATTGCCCATTGGGGAAATATGCTTATCTTGTAAGGGCATGGTGGCAGCCCTGGGAAAACCACATACACCTGAGGACAGACCCATCGAGAACTGCTATCATGCACTGAACTTTGCTTCCATGTAGTGATGCATGTTGGGAGTAACAATGAAAGATGGCCATGATAAAGGTCACAGGTTAGTTAAGTACACTTTCAGAATGTGAATTTTAAATTTCACAATTAAGTTTGCCTCCAGGGTCATCAGGATTATATCTAAGATTATGAAAACCGATTTCACAACAGTTTGGAGTTTCTGAATCAATGTATTGGTCAGATAGAAAATTTCTTGGAGAATTAGTCCTCCTGGGGTGTTAAGTGGCACACAGGAGCAGTGCAGATATGAACACAAGGTTTAAATCCTCATTGAACTGGCCAAGTCCTATCCAGTCCACTTGGGCACTCACAAAGTCAGGGTTGAAGCAGATAGTGATGAGTTGCATGCGGCTGTCCATAGCCTGGTTAACCAAAATGTCCACGCGAATCTTCTCCTCTTCCGTCTCCCCACCTGCAGCACACACAGCAGACACCCTCAGCATCCCACCCAGCCAGGCCCAGGGCACAGCCACAGCCCCACGCCCTCAGCCAGCCCCACTCACACAGGTTGTGCTTGCGGCCGAGGTAGCGCACAATGGCATTGCTCTGGGTGAGCTTGTGAGTGCCGTCAATCAGGTAGGGCAGCTGGTGGGTGGAGTTGAGGAGGGAAGTCAGCTCAGCTCCCAAGTGCCCAGGACCCCATGCCCTGAGCTAGATAGAGGAAACAGGAGACCAAGTACCCCCTGTGCCTGGCCCATGGCAGGTCCTGGATATATATACTCCATACAAGAAATGAGTGATCTACAATGTGGAACATCAAGGAAAATACTGTACAGTGGTTGTGCACAAGATCCTGTTTTGAAAACTCTAAGTTTGGGAAAGTGATGGAGGCACAGACACCTTGCACTATCAACCATCCCTAGCCACCATCCCCTGCACGTACATTGGGAATGTCCAGGCCCAGCTTGAATTTCTCACTCAGCCACTGGCTTCGGTCAAAGTCAGGAGCTGTGGAGAAGACCAAGTGAAACAAAACCTCCCCAGTGTGCAGCCTCTTTCCCTGGACCCTCCCAAGGAGTCAGGGGCAAGACCCCCAAGACAGGACATGTGGGATCTGAACCCCAGTCTCACATTCAAGGTATGGGGGGCAAGAATGCTTATTTGTGCATGAATTCGACATGCTTCTTACAAAAGTTGTGGGTTAGTCCAGAGAAAAATCCAGCCCAAGCACTGATCCATGAGTGCCCATCTCCAGCACCCCAATGTCTTGCACCATCCAGGGGAGCAGGGTAGGGCAGGCTCTGATGTCAGTCAACTGCAGTGGGCACAAGTCAGAGCAAGCAGGTGTATTACCATCTCCCATGGAGTATCTCTTTT
Organism: Ochotona curzoniae; assembly: GCF_017591425.1. Classification (NCBI taxonomy): domain Eukaryota; kingdom Metazoa; phylum Chordata; class Mammalia; order Lagomorpha; family Ochotonidae; genus Ochotona; species Ochotona curzoniae. The sequence goes on along the minus strand of NW_024466689.1, from coordinate 56,661 downwards.
CCTCATAGCTGGTGCCCGTGTATTCCAGGAGCAGGCGGACGGTGTGGGCCAGCTGGGAGGGTGGTAGGGGACAAAGATCAGAGGGACAGTTCCCTAGTTTTGACTGCTTTAACTCTAGAAGAATCCAGGTACTAAATACTCACCCCCCCCCCCCCCTCTCTCTCTCTCTCTCTCTCTCTCTCTCTCTCTCTCTCTCTCTCTCTCTCACACACACACACACACACACACACACACACACACACACACACACACACACACACACACACACGAGCTCCTTGAGGACAGAAGCTTTCTCTATGTTCCGGAAGCACCACCAATGCGAATCTCCCCAGTTGCTAAGGCATACCCTGGTCAGCCCCCTTGCTCACCCCGCGGATGTCCCAGTAACCCAGTGTCATCGGCATGGTGTTGTTGCTGCTGTTGCTGCTGCTGCTGCTGCTGTGTGCCCAGGGAACTGATCTGTGCGGGACAACCCAGCGGCTTTACCGGGCTGGTGAGTGCAGGACTCCGCCCCTTCCGCCCGGACCCGCTGGTCTCCTCCTCTCCTCCCGCCCTCCACTCACCCCTCCCCTTGGCTCCTCCAGCCCCTTCCGCCCCCTCCTAAGTTTCTCATGCTTTGCGTTTCCTCAGAATTCCTTCCTGGTTGCCAGAGCTGCTCTAGCCACCCTCCAGAAAGTTTCATGGTCCCAGACCCCGGTGCTCCCTGAGCGAGGTCTGGGTGCTCAGGGGAAGAACGCAGGGTGGGAACTCACGGCTTTCCCAGCCTGACCCAGAGGCCACTCTGCTGGGTCCATGGGAGTTGCAGAGCCCTTGGCAGCGGAGCTAGGCTTTCAGACATCACTAAAGCTGGCAAGAGCTGGGCCAATTTGAAGCTAGGAGCTTCTTCCAGGTCTCTTATATGGATTCAGGGCCAACCACCTGGGCCATACTCTGCTGCTTTCCCAGGCAACTTGCAAAGCGCTGGATTGGAAGTGAAACAGCTGGGACAGCAACTGGCTTCCGTATGAGGTGCTGGTGCTACAGGTGGATTAGTTCGACATGTCACTGGGCCAGCCCCTGCACTCTTACTCTAATTATTGTTGTCTTTATTTTAAAAAATATTTTTTGTAGATGGTGTTGCAGCCTACTGGTTTAAGCCACCAGTTGCAGTCAGTATGTCATGTGGGTGCTGAATTGATGCAGCTCCCTGCTAATGGACTGGGAAAGCAGCAGACAATAGCCACAGTACTTGGATCCCTACTGCCCAAGTGGGAGACCCAGAAGGATCTCCTGGTTTGGGCCAGGTCCTGTGCTGGCCGTTGTGGATATCTGGAGAGTGAACTAGCAGATGGAAAGAGCTAGCTCTCTAAAATTATTACCTTCAACATAAATCTTTAAAAATCTTTCTCAATTGAATCTAGTTGCAAGAGATAAGAGATTTAGAACAGCAAAGTGAGAAGTGTAACAACTGAGGGTAAACATGTAGGTATGAACTGTCTCACTGTGAGCAAACCTTTAGGGAAATCCCCCCAGAGGCTTAGGCTGCTGTCTCAGCCTGGACACAGATGGGGAGCTGAGCTCTGTGGAGGGGTCCAGGTCAGAATGCATGGGGAACATCTGCAACAGGGACTGCCCTCTGCCAGCCCCAGTGACCTGCTGCCCCATCTCCCCAGCAACACGGAGACACCCAGGCCACCAGAGTTGTCTGGCTTCACTCGGTGAAACGAAGCTCAACCTGCAACTCCACACCGTATTCAGGTAAGCTGAAATCATTAGTGATATTCTTGGTGCACACTCCTAATATGTGTTAGTTAATTTCCCAAACTGACTTCTTCAAGTTCAACAACTGGGTTCTTCAGCTGTTGAACCCCATTTTTGTTCAAATCACTACTCAACCTGGTTTCACAGATTCACAATGTCATAAAAGAGAAACAAAATAAAACCACAGGCTCATTTTTTGGGGAATACTCTTTAGTTTTCAAACAGGTCTTCTACCTACAAAAATTAAAGCTGACAGGTAGTACATTGTTCCTGTGGGGGTTCTGCTACACAGTCATATCAGACTGACTTTAAGCCATTTGAGAGTTGGGCATTTAAGATGCCGTGGGGTTGCCCACATCCCATGTCAGAATGGCTGAGTTTCAATTTTTAATCCTGGCTCCTCCTAAGATTCCTGCTTCCTGCTAATGTGCATCTAGAGAGACAGCAGACGGTAGCCCATGGTCTGTGTCCCTGCTACCAACATGGAGAAGGGGTTTAAGTTTGTTTTCTGGCACTGCCTTGTCTCAGCCCAGACTACTTTAGCAATGTGGGGAGTGTCACCCTGCCTCTCTTCTCTTTTCTTCTCTTCCCTTCTCTTCTCTTCTCTTCTCTTCTCTTCTCTTCTCTTCTCTTCTCTTCTCTTCTCTTCTCTTCTCTCTTCTTTTCTTTCTTTTCTTTTCTTTCTTTTTTTATTGATTACATTGCATTATGTGGCACAGTTTTATAGGCACTAGGATTCCTCTCCCATCCGCAACCCGCCCCCCGGTGGATTCCTCCACCTTGTTGCATTACCACAATTTAAATTCAGTTGTGATTCTTTCATTGCAAGCATCTACTAAGTATAAAGTCCAGCGTCTTATTGTCCAGATAAGTTCAACAGTTTCTTGGGGAGACCATCTCTGGTTTGAAGGTAGAGCAGACCCTGCCTTTCAAATAAAGAAATTAATACCTAGATCTTTATACAGATACATGTCATTTGAGTCACCCTTTCATACCCAAGAACATTTGTGGGTCAGGAGCCAAGGCCAGGGCTTGACTCTGAGGACCCAGCCTGCTGAGGGTCTGATCCAGTCCTCCCTGTGGTCCTCTTGGACATCTTCCAGGCATCTCTGGTCACCAGCTGCTCTCTCCTGCTTCAGGAAAGGGCTCTGCTCCTGCCCCCACAGAGGCTCTCCCACCTTCCTTCACATCCCCTCCTGGACGCTGTCCTGTTCGAGGATGTCACCTATCTGACAACAGGACAATTCTGAGGGTGCACCTCAGCTATGCTGCCTCCTTGCAAGGTGGGCCTCTTGGAGATTCACCAGCTGCTTGATGAAAGAGAAACACTACTGGGTGAATGACCATAAGGCTTCAGTCAGGAGACCCAAGGGCTGGTCCCCAAATCCCTTAAAGGACAACACAGAGGCTTTTTTTTTTTCTTTTCTCTTCCCCCTGTCAGGGCATGCCCTGCCTTCTAGGGTTGCTGCTTCTGATGCGTGGCTCTGTGGAGTGTCTGCCTAGGAGCATGGCAGTGCCCAACATTGCTCTTCTATGGGGATGTGCTGACTTGAACGCTCCATTGTTAGCACCCATTTTAGGCTGGTACTGGCAGTTGGAGCTTCCCAGAGCCTAGGGAACTTGGCAGCCCAGTGGTGAGGACAGAAGGATGTCCATTTGATAATGGCAGGGAGTTGTGGTGTTTTCTGCAGGCTTGGCTGGGCTGCCAAGGGTGCTGTCAACTGCCAGGGCCCCAACAGCTGGGGGCTGCTGAGGAGGGCTTGGGCAAGTGGCCAGTCTTGGTCCCACGTTTGGCCTCCAGGCTTTCAGACCTGGCTTACAATTCCCTGGTGGCTACAATTTGATTTGAAACTTCCTACACCTAGAGGGTTTAGCCTAGGAGTATGGCAATTGTCAACTCTGCCCCTGGCCTTTGGGCATACTAGCAGAAAGTTCCAGGCCAGTCCGCCGGAAACCCAGCTGCACTCTACACCAGCAGCACCATGTCCATGATTCTGAGATACTGGGACATCCCCGGGGCGGATGAGGGGTCTGCTCAGAGGGTGGGAATGGGAGAGCCACTGAGTAGCTGCCGTGGTTCCTGTAGGGCTTATTGGAAACTTTACCTGTCCAAGGCTCTCTGGAATTCCTTGTGTGGGCCCTGTGATTGCAGGGTGAGCAGGCATGAAACATGGGTTGCAGCTCACATGGAAGAGATAAGAACAGATTCAGGATCTCTTCTCTCTGACCTCTTGTTTTGGGCCATACTACCCAGATGTGTCATGTGTCATGCCATCCGTCTACTCCTGGAATACATGGACACCAGCTATAACAAAAAAACATACTCCACTGGGGATGATAATGCATGTGCCTGCTCTGACCTTTGCCCAGCAATGCTGACTGACACCTAGCAATCACTGGGTGTCCATCTGTTGCTCACCTGTGCAGGTGCCCGCACCCTGGAGCAGAGCCTGCACTTGCATGGTCCCCTAGAGGGTGCAGTGTGGCTTCCCTAGGCAGGGCACTGGGAGGAGTGCTGGGCTTGGCCGTGTTAGTGACTGGGATAGATTCTAGCACTATTCCAACTTTCGGTGGGCCTTTGACATGAAGGGTGCAGAACCTTAACCAGATTTTATACTAGTTATACGTAGTAGTGTGAGACTAAGAGGTTCAGATTCCACATGCCTTGTCTCAGAGGGCTTGCCCTTAATTCCATGGGAGGGTCCTGGGGAGAGGTTGCACACTGGGGAGGTTTTATTTCAATTGGTTTTCTCAACAGCTCCTGACTATGAACAAAGCCAGTGTTTTGGACATGTTCTTTACCACCTCTCTCCCTCTTGCTCATGCCTTTAAGTGTCTGGTGTGCTGGCTGTGACATGGGGTAGATTTCCTTTTTATATACGCCCCTGCAGACCATCCTCTCAGGGTCAGGTGCAGGAGTACATGTAAAGGTGACTGCTGGGACAGAGCACCCTTAGACAACTATAAGCACAGCAGACTGAGGGGTGAGTTGGTTCCACCCTGTGGGTGCTGAGGAGCACGGCCTGGGCCTCATCTCACATACTCACTTCCATCAAACAGAAACTTCTTGCTTATAACAAAGCTTCTTTTGTCAGGATTTGGTAGTTTGAAGCATTAGTCCAACACGTTATTCGGTCTATGCTCTTTGTGTGCTTTTCCACTCACGACTGTGTGCTCCTTGTCAGCTCTGGATCAGGTCCAGACCTGTGACATTGGGGATTACACAGCAATTGCTCAGCTCTGTGTGCCAGGGAGGAGGGACCAGTACAGATCCGTGTGCTGTACCACGTGGCCCAAAGATCAGGCCCAATAGGCTCAGAATACTCTGGATCACCCTGAGTTCTTGAGAACCTCTGTGGGCACTGTCAGCTCTGCGTGAAGGTGCAAGGCCCAGGAGTGTGCTCAGTGCTGCTTGCTATAAAGGGCTCAGGATGAGGGAAGTTGAGATACAGTGAAGTTGGGTTCAGATACCAAATAGAGGAGTTAGAACTTCCTGTGTGAGGGGAAGAATTGGAGCCTGGCCTCAAATTCTTTGTCGCTTCACCTGCTCCTGTTTCCCACAATCACTTTTTGCTGAGTCGCTCTGTGAAGTCTGCAAGCTGCCCTTCTCAGCTCTTTTTCCTGGTGGACATTCCTGCTCTATGTGTAATTCCAGACAAGCAAGCAGCTGTGTTGTGAATAAGGAGAGTGTTTGTGCAGACAGGTGCAGCAGGACCTAAGTAAGGTAGGTTGAGTGGAGAAGAGTCCTGGGCTGTGAGAAAGTTATTGAACAAGTGTGACACTCAGGCTCCCTCTGAGAGGTGATAGCCAGGACCAGGTCATGTTGCAGGTTGGGATGGGTTTGGAGCCTGCACCTGCAGAGCACCCAGCTATTAGCATCTTCCAGATGACCCATCATTCGAGGTGTGGTGTGAGGTATCTGTGATGAAGAGTGAACTCCACAGGGTTGAGGTCCTGCTCATAGCCCTATACACTGGCTGTTGTTGGATCTTGCTGGGCTGTTCCTAAACAGATGCTACAGAAAACCCAGTGGGACCATAGACCCTGAGTTCTGCTTTTTTTTTTTTCTGCCCCTGCAGGCCCTGCCAAAGATCGCTGCCTACATGAAGTCCAGCCGCTTCCTCCCAAGACCTATGTTTCCTAAGGTGGCTACCTGGACGGGAAAATAAGGCACAGTAATTTCAAGGATAGGATCGGCTTTGGGGAGCTCATGCCCCCAGCCCTGCCTCAGCCTTCTCAGTCCTCTCCCTCCACTCTCTCCTCCCAGCCTGCTGCCCCTTGTCCTCTAAGCCAGTCCCTCCCATAGAGTCTTGGCCGGCCCAAGCTCTGCCCTCTTCCTCAGCTATGGCTCCCTGGACTGTGGTTCCTGCACTAAGGCCATTACTGTGGCTCCTGTCTTCTGCCATGAGAGGCCTGAGTGTCCCCCAAATGCCAGAGAGGTCTCTGGCCTTTGCTGGCCCTGCTCCTGAGTGAGATCTCCCTGGCACCATGTGCTCCCGAGGAAGCCTGAACCTCAGCCTGGGCCTTTCCTCTTCCCTGGGAGCTCTGACTTGGCACTGACCATGCTGGTTTTAGGGGGTCATGATTTGTTACTCAGACTTATGGCTTTGAAAATCAAGTGTATGTGATAACTAAAGAAATGATTGAACTGTGTTTTATTAATGTTGTATTCACAAAACTGATGAGTTAATACAAAAGCCAAACATCAATTCTTAATGGGCGAATGTCTTGAACTGACATGTTCCTGAGATGAAACACAGATGCCAAATGGGCACCTGAGAAAGTGTTCCATAACACCAATTAGAGCAAGGCAAGGCAGAGCTTAGACTGAGGTAGTGCCTCACGCTCATGGTGCTGGCTGGGACAAAAAGTAGAATAAAGGGAGTGCTGGTGGGAAAAGGAGGAACTGGAACCCTGTAGTTCTCTTAGTGTGGACAGAAAATGGCCCAGTCATTGTGCCAGTCAGCACTGTTCTTTCTCAAAAATTAGAGTTACCATGTGATCAGAGCTATTCCATCTCTGCATAAACACCCACACCCACACACACAAAGGCAAGTTCTTGAGGGTTTTTTTTTTTTTCAAAGACATATGTTATTTTTATTGGAAAGGCAGATTTCAGAGAGGAGAGACAAAGATCTTCTATCCACTGGTTCATTCCTCAAATGGCTGCAACAGCCAGAACCATGCTTATCCTATCAGGAGCTTCTTTTGGGTCTCCCATATAAGTGCTGTGTCTCAAGGTTTTGCCCTTGAGCAGGCCTCTGGATAGGAAATGGAGCAGTTGGGACACCAACAAGTACCCATATGGGTTTCCAGCACTGCAGGGTGAAGATTAATCAATTGAGCCATTGCACCAGGCCCTTTGTGTGTACAACCATACAAGTACCACTTCTGACACGATGGGAGCCTCCCAGGTGTCTCCTAGCAGAGGAAGTGATAAGGACAGCTTGTACATGCACACAGGAGCAGGCTCTATTGCTCAGCCCTCAACAAAGGAACTCTGAGCATGACACAGCCTGGGTGACCCGCGAGGACACAGGCTCAGTGATGTCCATGTCACTACCACAACTTAATGGTTCCACTGAAGGATGGAGTTAGAGAAACCAAAGTCACAGAGACAGGAATTGGGATGGTGTCTGTTAGGGTCAAGACTGGAGATGGGGAGTGTTGCTTTAATGCTGCCACCTACAGTTTAACAGGGAGAGAGAGTTATGGAGCTGGATGGGTGTGATGGCAACAATGCATTATGAACATACCTGGAACCACTTGCTGTGAAAATTGGCGAGGTGGCACATTTTATATTAGCATAATCATAACAATGAACATGGTGGCTGCCTGAGGCTCTTTCAAAATGTCAGAATGAAAAAATACATTTATTTTGGTGCAAAACTGTTTGACATTAAAATATATTGTACACATTTCAAAAATTACTCTCCTGAAGATCTCTAGCATGCAGAGATTCACAATCCTTGTGAGCCAAAATTAACTTATCTTTTAATTTTATTTCCCATGACTTTTTCTGAAGTCACCATACAGGTCTTGATTATAAAGTACAAATTATAAAGGGTGTTTGGAGATTACATTATGATACAATGGATTACGCTGCCCCTTGAAGCATGAGCATCCTTTATGAGTTCACTTATTTGAGATCCCACAGCTCCCCTTACATCCAGTTCCCTGCTAAAGCACCTGGGAAAGTAACCAGGACATTGTCAGAGTACTTGGGCCCTGCCACCCACATGGGAGACACGGACAGAGCTATGGGCTCCTCGATTAGGCTTGCTTCAGCCCCAACTAAGGTGGTCACTGGGGCCAGTGACAAAGAGGATAGGACTTTTCTCTATCTGTTGTTCTGTGCCGCTCTCCCTACCAAATAAATAAATAAATTTTTAGAATAAATTCTGAGCCCAGCATGATGGCTCAGCAGCTTCATTCTTGCCTTGCACACGCCAGGATCCCATATGGGCACTGGATCCCATATGTGGCCTGGGAAAGCAACAGAGGATAGCCCAAAGATTTGGGACCCAGCATCTGTGTGGGAGACCCAGAAGAAGCTCCTGGCTGCTGGTTTTGGATAGGTTCAGCTCTACCTTTTGTGGCTGCTTGGGGAATGAACCAGTGGAGGGAAGATCTTTCTCTCTTTATCTCGTTATATTTGTAAATATGTCTTTCCAATTAAAAATAACTTAAAAAAAAGAAATTTAAAAGAGGATAACTTTCCTAAGAAAAATATTGTTTTAGGTTTGAAGCCTAAGAAGTGATTACCTAAGAAAAAATAATAATCAGAACGATTCCACCTTTAAGCAAAAAGATGTGTAAATGAAGTCAATATCAAATATAGACAATTTTATCAAAATTATCAATGATGAAAACATACATTTTAAAATCTTGGATACAAGTGTTCTAACCTATGGACTTCAAGTTAAGGACCCACAAGAGATGATCTCATGGGACTAGGACTGATCTGAGGCCCCAGTTGGAGACTGTTTGGTGTCTCAGGTGCCAACGTTCCTTCTCTCGGAATGGCTGCCTTCATTGGTGGCTCTTGCCTTTGTTTGCCATCTCTGCTGCTCATCACAATTTCTGTGCCTCTTGGGACCCTGAGGAATCAGTAGGAAGAGACGAAGCTCAAAGAGGTCCCAGACAGCAGCTTGTAGAAGATCACTGGTTCTTCTTTGTTGTCACGGTCCCTGGGGAAGAGCTGAGGTCACTGGGCAGCTCTGCTCCATGGAGTCAATCGGGTTCAAGCCTTGCTAGAAGGAGTAGAATCAGGCACTTATCCAGGCAGGTCTCTTCACACAGGGCACCGTGGGAGAGGCAGGGCATTCAGCAGTGTGTCTGTGGCTGGCAGGTGCAGGGTTGAGATAGGGTAGGAGGGAAGCTCTGCGTGCAGGTCACAGATGATGTTCCAGTGTGATCTTCAGAGCTCTTTGGAGCACGTGCCCCAGTTGTTATGTCTGTGACAGAGGACAGGGTTTTGTTTTCACTCCTGTGCCCTAACCTTCTCCTCTGTGTGAGGGATGGCTTCAGGCATGATGGGATGTGCCAAGATGAGTGTAGGCTGAGACTACAGGTGGCTGGAGAATGCAGGCCCAGTAGACAGCACAGGACGAGGGCAGCACCCAGTTGCCAGGAGCACAGCCTGGACCCTACTCCTTTCTCATCGTGTCACTCATGATTGAGGTGTTTGATAGCAGCCAAACCTGATTCATCTCAGATTTGGGCATTGAGGGTGTGTTCCCATAGGGAGGCAGCCTGGATTCTGTTTCTTGTCCCCAGCCTAGAGGTCCCCCATAATATATGCATCTTCAGCTTTGGTTGAGGCTCACATTGTAGCTCTGAAGATTAAGGAAGAGTTGGCTGTGGGAGGTAGACAGGAGATAGCTGAGGACTACCTGGAAAAGATGAGAAAGAGAAATTCCAGAATTCTCCTATAGATTGCTTCCTTCTGTCTTTGTCTTCCTTTCATCCGAGACATTAAGGCAGGATATAAAAACATGCTAATTGGGAAAATGGCAAAAGAACTTGCAAGCTGAAAAACAACACAAAGCAAGACACAAAGTCCTTCAGGTTTTTCAACACATCCAAACACTTGGGACCAAACACATTTCCCAATATTGTAGCAAGAAAATCCACAAAGGTGATCTGCAGAGGCCAACAAAGAGTGAGCAGGAAATGCTGCGTCCCAGGAAGAAGGCCACCTCCACTACCAACCATGGCTGATTCCCCAGGAACTATGAGAAATGCTTCAACACATCAGGGATTCCCTTCAAGTGTTCCGGCCTCAGCTTCTCCTGAGGTGGAAAACAGCTGTGAGCATGCTCAGATACCAGCTCCCTGCCAGGAGGCATCCTGCCCTGTGTTGAATCTGTCTCCATGCATGTCCTAACACCTCCTATGGCTCCGAGCCAGGGGTGCCAGCAGCTGCCTGACCCTGAACTCTGACATCCAGCAGAAGCAAAGAACAGTAAGCTCAGAGAAGGAAGTGAACAGTGCAGCCTAGCTGTGGGGTTGAAAGAGGAAAGAATGGGACACACATCTGAGTGGTTCTAGGGGTACAAAGGAGAATCTGAGGCTGGAGGGAAGAGGAAGAGGGATGAAGGCCCTTTGCTGATCATGAGGCCTCTAAAAAACTCTCCATGGAGACAGCACTGTGGGAACGGATAGCTGAAATTTTCATCTGCATCCGGTATTTTCTTTTCTTTTCTCCTAGACTGAGTCTATGCATTGTAAGAATGGACAGGTGGAGAGGGGGACCTTGGTAGAGGACAGAAGTAGAGAGAACTTTGAACACCTGACTTTATTTTCCTTGAAGATATATTTCATTATTCCATCTGAGAGTCGATGGCTTTTTGGACTGCCACAGGTGCAGACACCTGGGTGGCGTGACTCCCTGGGATCCTGATTAGGCCCGAGACCAACCCCACCCCTCCGCCAACCTGTGTTCCTTTTGGACTGGCACATGTGTGGACAGGTGGGTAGCATGACTCCCTTGGGAAGGTAAGACCCTGGGCAGTCCGGGTGCCAGTGGCACTGGGAGAAACTGTCAGGCTGCCTGGCGGTACACTCTGGGAACTTGGTGGTGTAGACTAATATTTGGTCTGGGGGATGGCATAGGTAGGGGCAAGCATGGACCTGAGGGTTCATATCTAGATGAGGAACGACTTCTGAGGAACTTCAGTGCACAAAGCCACTGTAGTTACAGGGCTAGATCACGGAACCCTTCAGTGACAGTCAGAAAAGGGAATGGGTGATGTGAGGGTGGGCCATGACACTAACCAGCACAGGAATGAATTAGGTCTAGGGGCAGAATCTGCAGGGGAGTATGTGGGTTCACCATGTAGAACAACAATCTCCATTGGTGCATGCAAAATCTGTGGCTGGGAATAGGCCTGGTTGGAGAGCCAGGGGACATCCTGGCTGGGTTGGGATTCCCACTGGTGAATGTGAGAATTAGAATGGCGGTAACAGGCTGGGTTGGACATGGCTGCAATCTCCCTCAGCATGGAGGGGACTGGGTCTGGGGAGTGCCAGACTGGGCTAGACTTGAGTACCCACTGGTACTCATGAGGACTGGGCTAGGTCTCATCTCCCATTGAACCACATGAGGACTGTAGCTGGGTGTGGACCAGGTGTGGCTGGGCTGCAACACCCAAAAGGAAGAACTGGATTGGGTAGGGACCAACTGGGTAAGGATACTGTTCCTGCCAGAACAAGAGGTGCACAAAGTCAGCCTGGGCCAAGGATCTACCAGAGTGCACAAGATCTGCCACATGGAGGTGACTGAGAGAGGAGCTTAGGGAAGTCCTATGTCAGGACACAATTCCTGCAGGTGAGCATTAGAACCAAGGCAGAGAACAGCCCAAACCAAGCCAAATTACAGTACCGGCCAGCATATGTGTGGGTCAGGTTGCAAGGGTGGGCCAGGTTGGGCCAGTTCATAACATCTACTGGCAGATGTGAGAACCAGGGTGGGTTACAAGAGGGGCTATTTTGAGCTGCAACCAACCAGTTGACATTTGGGCCATAACAGGGGGCTGGCTGCAATGAACTAGGCTGCCGCACCAATCAGCAGGAGCTGGAACTAGAGGCAGGGTGAACTTAGCCAGGCTGAAGCACCTGCTGGTCAATGTTGAGGTGAGGCAAGCAAAGACGGTCGGGGGGTGGTAGGTGCAGGGACTTGAGATCTGGGAGTTGGAGGTGGATCTGGCAGGGACCAGGTTGTCTGGCTTGGGTCCTTGGGCCTGCATGCACATGGGTGCTGGGTATGTGGGTCCCGGGGGTGGAGGGTCCAGTGGGGCCCAAGTTGCCTGGCTTGGGTCCTTGGGCCTGCATGTACAGTGGGTGCCGCGTCTGTGAGTTCCTGGGGTTGGGGGACTGGTAGGGCCCAGGAAACCTGGCCCAGGTCCATGAGTCTGCCTGCACGGCAGGTGCCGGGTCCATAAGCCCCTGGGACAGCGGGGATTCAGCATGGTCTGGTCTCCAGACTTGGATTCTTGGGCCCACCTGTGAGAACTGGTCCTAGTGAGTGGAAAAGACAGAGTACTACATGGCTGGCCCAGCTCCGCATAGAGGATATAGCAGCCCATTGCTGCCTTCAGAAGACATCTATTATCATAGTAGATGAAAGAGAACAGAACAGATTGCACAATTAACCCAGCCCAACAATGACAGCAAATATCTAGGCGAATGGAGACTCTAAGGTCAACTATGTCAATCAATGGACATTGAAAGTATTCCCTCATCCTTGGATTGGCAACATTTCAGAGCTATTGAAACCACCTGGGCAGAACCCTCGGCATGTCCCCTGGGTCAATACTGGATGGCTGTTCTCCGTCCCTGGGTGTGGGCAGTTGGGAAGCTGGGTGTAGCTTCTCCCCTGGTTGCCTCCTACCCCCAGATATGGAAAAAGAAATGGGAAAATTGGGAACAATGATCATACCCACTTTTCCCTGACTCTTGATTCTTTCCACCCTGATCAACTATGTAAGCATCATCTAAAATAAAACTTTTTGTAAAAGATTTATTTTTTTTTATTACAAAGTCAGATATATAGAGAGGAGGAGAGACAGAGAGGAAGATCTTCCATCCGATGATTCACTCCCCAAGTGAGTGCAACGGCCAATGCTATGCCGATCCAAAGCCAGGAACCAGGAACGTCCTCCAGGTCTCCCACACGGGTACAGGGTCCCAAAGCAATGGGCCGTCCTTGACTGCTTTCCCAGGCCACAAGCAGGAAGCTGGATGGGAAGTGGGACTGCCGGGATTAGAACTGGCACCCATATGAGATCCTGACACGTTCAAGGCGAGGACTTTAGCCACTAGGCCACTGTGCTGGTCCCTAAAATAAAATTTTTTAAAAAGTTTACACACACATACACAAAGAAAAAAAAACAAAAGAAAGGCAGCATTATAAAAAAAGGGAAAGATGCTGTTTCATAATTCAGATGGCCGAAACAGCCAAGGCTGTGCCAGGTGGAGGCCAGGAGTTGTAACTTCATTGGGGTCAATGTGTGTAGCAGGGAACACACATTGGAACATCAACTGCTGCTTTTCCAGGTACATTATTTGGAGTTGGATAATAAATGGAGCATCTGGGACTTGAATCCACACGCACATGGTATGATGGCCGTGGAGATAACGGCTGAGCCTGCTGTGTGACACAATGCTGGCCAGAACATATGACTTCACTCTTTAGATACTTAATGTTCAAGGCTGGAGCACCGATTCGATCTTAAGAATGGTGGGAACTGACTCTGAGGATTCACTGATGCAGTCTGGGGTTAGGCAGTCACTGGTGGCAGCACAGGGACCCACATAGAGCCTCGTGGAGTTTATATGAGAAACAGGAGCCATGCAGATGTGAAATTAAGAGTCCTGACCCTGGGTCCAACTTCTGTGGGGCAACAGAAATTCTCCAAGTCAGGACTGCATCGGAGAACCACCTACTGATGAGAGCCATCCACAGCCTGGTTCTCCAAAATGCAGAACCTCTTCTCTTCTGTCTCTCCACCTGCAGGCCACACAGCAGAGACTTTCAGCATCCCACCCCAGCCAGGCCCCTGCCCACTCACACAGATTGTGTTTGTGGATGAGATAGCTTAGGTTGGTAATGCTCTGTGTGATCTTAGTGACTCTCAGCATTCAAACAGGGTAGCTGAAAGAGTAAAGAAGAAAGTAAGTCACCTGGGCTCCCAGGTACTCAGCACCCCTTCCCTGAACAAGGGCACATAGAAGCCCTGGCACCCTCTGTGCCTGGTCCAGGGCAAGCCCTAGAGACACTGTACAAAGAATGAATGGCGGGACCGGCACGGTGGCCTAGTGGCTAGAGTCCTCGCCTTGAACATGCCAGGATCCCATATGGGTGCCAGTTCTAATCCCGGCAGTTCCACTTTCCATCCAGCTCTCTGCTTGTGGGCTGGGAAAGCAGTCAAGGACGGCCCAAAGCCTTGGGACCCTGCACCTGCATGGGAGACCTGGAGGAACTTTCTGACTCCTGGCTTCGGATCGGAGCGGAGCGGCACCGACCGTTGTGCTCACTTGGGGAGTAAGTCATCAGACAGAAAAGCCTACTCTCTGTATTTCTGCCTTTCCAATAAAAATAAATGAGTCTTTAAAAAAAAAAGAAAAAGAAAAACAAAGAATGAATGGTCACAATATGCAACACCATCGAAAATCAACACAGACAACCAAGAACACCACTATCTGGGAAGGGTGCACTCATATCAAATCTCTAATCCAGAGAAAGGAAATGGACGCAGAGAAACCTTGGACATCCATCCTCAGCCATTCCATCTCCTGCACAAATGTTGGGAAAGTCCAGGCCCAGCTTGAATTTCTTACTCAACCACTGGCTTCAGTCATAGTTGCGGACTGAGGAGAGGACCAAGGGAAGCAAAACCTCCAATGTGCAGCTTCTTCCCTGGGACCCTCCCAAGGAGTCAAAGGCAATAACCCTGAGATAGGGCAGGTGGGATCTGAACCCCTCATCTTACATTCAAGGACAAGGGAACAGAATGGTTGCAAGGGATCTGAAACCTACTTGCCAAAAGCTCAGAAGAAGTGTGGGGAAACTTAGGAAGAACCCAAGCCCATCACAGACACAGCACAGTGCCTAGTGCCCTTGTGTTGGGAGGCCACACTGACCCTATGCATTAGGGCAGAGGTCAGTGCAGGCAGGTGCATTACCATCCCCCACAGTGTACTTCTTGTCCTGGTGTCTGTGTATGAACTAGCACAGGTTAAAGGCAAAGTGACCAGATTCTGTCCTTATCTCCTCTAGATGAACGCACCAAATAAACACCACAAACACTGCCACCACCCACTCCTCAACCCCACACATGTAGGTGTGCTCTGGGAGCTCCTGTGAGGCCAAGGCTTCCTCTGGGTTCCACAGAAATGACCTGTAGGAATCACCCCAGCTAAGTCTGATGTGATGGCCCAACTGGCTAACCCTCTGTCTGCAAACTCCAGAAACCCATATAGGTGGCCATGTGTGTCCTGGCTGTTCCATTTCCCATCCAACTCTGTTTATGTCCTGGGAAAGCACCAAAGGATGTCTCCAAGCCTGAGGACACTACATCCACATGGGAGACCTGGAGGGGGCTCAGCTCCAACCACTGTGGAGTTGGTTCATTTGGGGAGTGAACCAGCAGAGGGAAGATCTTTGCTTTTCCTTCTCAATGTAAATCAGCCTTTCCAATAAAAATAAATGTTAAAAAAGAGAGAGAGAGAATTTCCCCAGTTGCTCAGCGTTGCTCCCACCAGCCCTGTGAGGGGGCCCCTCATTCACCCCATGGTTCTCCCAGTAGCTCAGTGTCATGGGGTGCTGCTGCTGGTGCTGCAGGCTCAGCATGCTGGGTTCAGTGGGAGTGGCTTGGGTGTCACCTGGGTATTCAGTGGGAGCAGGTCACAAACCCTCCTCAGTCTCCTTCAAGGCCATGTCCTGGTCAAGGAGGTCACCTATTTGACAACAGGACATTTCTGAGCTGCACCTCAGCCATGCCTCCTCTGTGCAAGGTGGGCCTCTTGGAGATTCACCAGCTGCTTGATGAAAGAAAAACGCCACCTGGTGAAGGCTTCAGTCAGAAGACCCAAGGGCTGGTTCCCCAAATCCCTTAAGGGACAATGCACAGTGCTTACTTTTTTCCTTCCATCCTGTGTCGGATCAGGCAGACCTCTGCCTTCTGGATTTGCTACTCCTGATGCGTGTCTCTGTGGGTTGTTGGCCTAGGAGCCTGGAAGTGCCCAATGCTGCTCTTCTATGGGGAGCTGACTTGAGCGCTCCATTACAGACACCCCACTTAGGCGCCAGCAGCTGGAGCTTTCCAGAGCCAGGGAGTGAGAACAGAGGGATGCCTGCGGGGGAGGGGCGAGAGCTGTGGCACTGTCTGCAGGCCTAGCTGGGCTGCCAAGGGCACTGCCAACTGCCAGGCCCCAGCAGAGGGTGGGCGCTCGGGAGGGCTAGGGAAACGGAGAGTTGGAGCGTCCCGACCTTGCTTGGGGAACACTGGGGTCCAGGATGAGCAGCAGCTTTCCGCTCCAAGGGATGGGGAACAGAGTGCTTCCTGTCTGAGGAACTGTGTGCAGACAGAGAAACCTGAGAGGGGCGGAAGGAGCCAGAGGGGAGAGGCCAGCTGGAAGGGGAAGGGCGGGGGCGGGACTCTTCCTCGTCCCAGGACCCGGATGAAGGCCCAGGCAGCCCTCTGAGCCCTCAGCACCAGCCACACCAGCGGAGGAGCAGGAGCGACTCCAAAACCAGCACCATCAGCACCATGCCCATGACGCTGGGTTACTGGGACATCCGCGGGGTGAGTGAGGGATCGGTTAGGAGGGCTGGCGGGGGCAGCACAGAGCAGCTGGGGCTATTTTGATGCTGCTACTGTGGAAACTGGAGAAAGCCTTGGTCTTGTAGAAGCTGTGTGTGTGTGTGTCTGTGTGTGTGTGTGTGTGTGTGTGTGTGAGAGAGAGAGAGAGAGAGAGAGAGAGATGCGGGGATTAGATGCAGTACCTGGTTCTCTGGAGTTGAAGAGGTCAGCACGAGGGAACTATCTCTGATCTTCGCCCCCTGTGACCCCCCCAGCTGGCTCACACCGTCCGCCTGCTCCTGGAATACACGGACACCAGCTATGAGGAAAAGATATACTCCATGGGGGACGGTAATGCTCCTTCCTGCTCTCACCTCTGCGGGGCAAACGTGACTAACATTTGAGCCTGCCCCTACTCTGGTCCCTGGAGGGTGCAGATAGGTCCCCCCATTCTGGGTTCTAGGCGGTTTGGGATGGCAGGGAAACTGCTGGGGAACCCAGGTTCTGATTGGGTAAGGTTCTTTGCTTGGCTTCTCAACAATTTTTTCAAGAGGTATGTCAGGTTTAAAGCATGTATACACATTTTTTTCCCCCAGACTTTGAATGTGAAACTGACGGGTTCAGATCCCACATGCCTTGTCTTGGGGTCTTGCTCCTGACTCCCTGGGAGGGTCCCAGGAAAGAGTCTGCATACTTGGGGAGGTTTTGTTTCACTTGGTCTTCTCCACAGCTCCCGACTATGACCGAAGCCAGTGGCTGAGTGAGAAATTCAAGCTGGACCTGGACTTTCCCAATGTACGTGCAGCGGATGGGAACCATAGGGGGAAGTGCAATGTGTCTCTGCCTCCACATCTTTCCCAAGGTTAAAGATTTCAGGACCAGAATCTTGTACTCAGATGCTGTCATTCCTGGTTCTCTATAAGGCTTTTCCATTGGGCTTACCCATTCCTTGTATGGAGTATATATTTGGGGCCTGCCATGGAACAGGCACAGAGGGTGCCAGGTCCCCTGTCTGCCCTTGCCCAGGGCAGGGGATGCTGGGCACCTGGGATCCCAGCTGACTTCCCTCCTCCCTCCCCAGCTGCCCTACCTGATTGACGGCACTCACAGGCTCACCCAGAGCAATGCCATCGTGCGCTATCTTGGCCGCAAGCACAACCTGTGTGAGTGGGGCTGGCTGAGGGTGTTGGGCTGTGGCTGTGCCCTGGGCCTGGCTGGGTGGGATGCTGAGGGTGTCTGCTGTGTGTGCTGCAGGTGGGGAGACGGAAGAGGAGAAGATTCGTGTAGACATTTTGGAGAACCAGGCTATGGACAACCGCTGGCAACTTGGCACTATCTGCTACAACCCTGACTTTGTGAGTGCCCCCACTGGACAGAACCTGGCAGTTTCAATGAGGAATTAACCTCTTGTGTTCATATCTGCACTACTCCTGAACCACCCAGGAGCACTGATTCTTCAAGCAATTTCATGTTATCAATACATTGATTCTGTGGTCTTTTAAATCTTGTGAAATCTAAGAATTGACTTCCAATCTCTTAGACATATACCAAATATCTTTGTTAAAAATCAGTTCTAAGACAGGATATTTTCTTCAGAATCACTTTTGGGCTACATCATGGTCATCTTTACCACCTGGTTCCAATATATGCCAGTAGCTGGTTGCAGAGTCCCAGTACATAAATATCATAGTTTTAGAAGGGAGCATCTTCAGGCATGGGCCCTGTTTCCCAGGGCTCTCGCTGTGCCCCCGCAGGGATAAGCAGATTTCCTCAATAGGCAGCCCAGGGTGAGCCCGAGGCCCTGGGTTCCTTTCCCTCCATCCTTTCATATCACATTCTCATCCTTTGTGAACTGTACACATCCCTGTGCCACATTCAGTGAGGATGGCTGCTCCCCTGGCCAGCGGGGCCATGTGCAGCCCTGGGCAGGCAGACCCTGTCCTGCGAAATTGTGTCTGCAGGTGCTGACAGTTGTTTGCTCCTTCAGGAGAAGCTGAAGCCTGACTATCTGAAGGGCCTCCCAGACAAGCTGACACTGTACTCCCAGTTCCTGGGGAAGCGGCCCTGGTTTGCAGGGGACAAGGTGAGGCAGAGAAAGGGAGGGAGGCAGGAGCAGGGGGCATGGTCGGTCTCCTCTGGTCCTGAGCTCTCTCCTCCTGGCTTCAACAGATCACCATTGCTGATTTCCATGCTTATGATGTCTTGGATGGGAACCGTATATTTGCTCCTGGTTGCCTGGATGCGTTCCCAAACCTGAAGGATTTCATGGCCAGATTTGAGGTAGCTTCCCAACCCTCCTCTCAGCCTCCTCTCCCCTCTTCTGGTTCCTTTAAGCTTTCTGAGTCCTAGAGTTGAGCTGCAGACCAACCCCTGCACCTACTGTGTCCAATGTATCTGCACAAGTTGTCTCTCCTACTTGATTCAAAGGGAGATTGAATCAATAGTGGGAAAGCCATTTGTCAGGCTCCCAAAGCCAGTCTCAGCTGTGCTGGGCTCCCAAGAACATCTGATGTGTATGTGCAGTGTTGGGCTTCAATGATCTGAGTGAGACTCCAAGGTGAGTGAGATGATTTTATTGTCTAGTCCAAGGGGCAACCTCTTGCCATAAGCAAGAAGCACCCTGAATAAAATAATCGTGGGGTTTTTATAGTAAGAGAATCAAAAGCTACGTGACAGTGAGCAAGTACATGATTAGGGGCTAACAGTGACACAAAACAGAAAGCATGCAACAGGAATTTACAACGTATAGGCTTGGGGGTCCTGATCATATCACTTCAATGCAGACAGTAATAAAACAGCATGCCTCGAAGGTAGCTGTCTTTCCCACAAATCCAAAAACTCTAGAATTATCCCTATCTCCTACCTGCCTCCTGGTCTTTCAGGAAACAAAAGCTTTGCTCCTAACAGGATGCAGGTGTCTCTTTGGAGATTCCAGACTTCCAGGAGTACAGTCACTTTTACAATTACCCCTTACAGGACAGCAGTAAGGCTTCTCTGAATTTTGTGCTACAAGGAGCAGCCTCAGGCCTTTGTCCTGTCTCCCACCAATGGAGACTGTAGGAGAGGCCTCTATTTGTGGCGGGCATCAGGGGGTGAGATGTGTTAGAATTGATCTTCAGTGTCAGAGACACAGAACTCCATGTACTTGATCTTGAATTGAACTAATGAGATCCTCATGTGGAAGCACTGAGCCCCCAGATGTATTGGTGCTGGATCTCAGTGGTCATAGGCAGCCCCTGGTGCAGGTTCTTGTCATGAAGAGTTGGTGGGGAAAACTTTCTTTCACTCTGTTTCCTCATTCCAGTGTTGCACATGTTCTGGCTGTGACCTGAGGCAGGTCGTTGATATTTAATTTTATGTACCTACAAATGTAACTTCACACTGGAACTGAGGCCAGTTTGAGAATGCAGGCACAGCGGGTTGGGGAGAGTAACACAGCATAGGTCTGAGGAGAACAGCATAGGCCTCACCTCTCAGGGTTACATTGTCACCAAGGGACATCTTGTTTGCCACAAAAGCTTTTATCACAGATCTGAGTGTTTGAGGTATTAGACCAACAGATTATTCGTTCTATGATCCATGTCCTGTTCCCCTCCCATGGAAAGATGTGCCTGCTCAGCTCATTCTCATCAGCTCTGGGTGAGGAACAGGACCGTGGCCTTGGGGATTATGCAACAGTTGTTGAGCTCTGTGTGCTGGGGATAGGGACCAGATAAAATCTATGTGCTGGATTGCGCAGCAACCCGCCCCCCACCCCACCCCCCCGGCCAGGCCTGTTAGGCTCAGAACACTTTGGGTCCCCCTGAATTCTTGAGAACCCTTGTGGACACTGTCAGTCCTGGCGTGTAGGTGCATGGCCCAGGAGTGTGCTCAGTACTGCTCACTGTGGCAGGACTCAGGAGAAGGGGAGTAAGGTTAGGCTCAGATACCAAGTGGAAGAATTAGGACTTCCTGTGTCAGGGGAAGGATTGGAGCCTGGCCTCGCTTTTCTTTGCTGATTTACCTCCTGCTGTCCCACAATGAGGGCCTGCTGAGTCACTGGGTGAGGTCTGGGTGGCTCTTCTTGCCGCCCTGGCATGATCTCAGCCCCTTAGTCCTGGTTGACATCCCTGCTGTGTGTGCAATGCCGGGAGGGGTCAGCCTCATTGTGAATAAGGGAGTGTGCAGACAGGAGTGCCAGGGCCTTTGTGGGTAGGGCAGAGAGGAGAACATTTTGGAGAGGGACAGCGGCAGCATGTGTCATACTCTGCCTGCTCAGTCTTTGACTGAGAAAGTTCATGATAGGTGTATCACACACTGGTGCAAGGCTGTGACCATCAGGCTCCCCTTGAGACATGGTAGCCAAAAGTGGATCATGCTGGGGGTAGAATGGCCTCTGAACCAGCACTGACATTGCCCTTGGCTACATAGCACCCAGCTTTAGTGTCTCCCTGCTGATCCATCATATGAGGTGTGGAGGGAGGTGTCTGTGATGAATAGTGAACTCCCCTTGGCTATGGTCCTATGGAGATGTCAGTGCAGCCACCACAGCCCTGTGCAGTGGCCGCTGTTGGTCCCGCTTGCCTGTGCCTACACTGGGGCTGCAGGAATCCCAGGAGAACCACAGATTCTGAGCTCTGCTCCTGTTTCTGCCCCTGCAGGGCCTGCCGAAGATGGCTGCCTACATGAAGTCCAGCCGCTTCCTCCCAGTGCCTATGTATTTAAAGCTGGCCTCCTGGACAGGAAAATAAGACTCTGGAATGAGGTGGGAGGGCTGTCGGAAGCTCAGCCCTGCCTCAGCCTACTCATTCCTCTCCCTCCTCCCACCTCCCCAGCCTGCTGCCCCCTGTCCTCTAAGGCAGCCCTTCCCATAGAAGCCCTGGCCAGCCTCAGCTCTGCCCTCTTCATCCTCAGCCCCTGGGCTTTTCCTCCTGCACTAAGGCCAACCCCATGGCCCTGTCTCTGCCATGAGGGGCCCTGAATGTCCCTGAGTTCCTCAGATGCCAGAGAGGTCTCTGGGCCTGTGCTGGCCCTGTTCCACAGCAAAATCTCCCTGGCACTGCCTGTTCCCCAGGAAGCTTGAATCTCAGCCCGCCTGTCCTCTTCTCCTGGGAGCCCTGACTTGGCACTGGTCTTGCTGGAGTTTGGGTATTTTCTTTTTTTTTTTTTTTTGTGGCCACAGCAGTGCCTAGCAGAGCAGGGTGCTGTGGGTGTGTCTGGTCCGCTGGGGTTCCTTGGTGTCATTTCTCAGTGCTGTCCATGTTGCTCTGTTCTTCTCTTTGGTTCCCTCCTTCTGCCTGGGTCCTCATTCCTGCAGTATGGTGCCAGAGCTCAAGCACCCCTGCAGCTGGGCCCTGGTTCTGTGAGCTGCTGGGCTGATGGAAAGAGGTGGCTGTCCATGGGTCCACCCCTGCTGAGACCCTTCCCCAGATGGCCTTCCTGTTATGCATATTCATTGTCTTTTTTTTCAGATTGTTTTATAATAAAAAAAAACCCACTGTATTGTAATTGTTGTTTTACCTATGTTTTTTACACCAAATGAATCTTGAATCATAAAGAAGAGAATCCCTCCATGTCTTTCCTGTGACATGTGTCAGGGTGCTTGTCATATAGTAGCTATCCAGGAAGTTTGGAAATGTGGAAAAATTTCCAGCGCTAGTGTGTTTATTTATAATAAATGCTTGGAGGGAAAGAGTGAGACAGGCATCCCCACACACTCACATACATACCAGTCCCTAACCCCTCCTGCACGAACATTGGGGAAGTCCAGGTCCAGCTTGAATTTCTCATTCAGCCACAGGCTTTGGTCACAGTTCAGAGCTGTGGAGAAGACCAAGTGAAACAAAACCTCCCAATGTGTAGCTTCTTCCCTGGGACCCTCCCAGGGAGTCAGGGGTAAGACCCCAAGGCAGGGCATGTGGGATCTGAACCCTCATCTCACATTCAAAGTCTGAGGAACAGAATGATGTACAGGCTCTGAACCTTGCATGCTAATGGTTCAAAAACATGTGTGAATATCTAAGCAAGTTCCCAACCCAATCACAGACACACCAGTGCCCAAAAAATCTCTTCTAGCCCCCTGTCTTGGGATGATAACTCCACCACTCAAGGCCAAGGGTAGGGGCAGACTCAGATGTCACTCAGCATTAGGGCAGAGGTCAGTGCAGGCAGGAGCATTACAGACCCCATGGAGTGTCCTCATAGCTGGTGTCTGTGTGTTCCAGGAGCAGGCTGATGCCTTGAGCCAGCTTAGGGGGATGTGAGGGGGAAGAGGTTAGAGAAAGAACAACCCACTTGGTAATTTCCACAACCACTGCTGTCCCCACTGCTAGGCCGGCTCGGAGAGACCTAGGGAGGCTGAGGAACAACAGCTGCTCAGATCTGCCCCCGCCAGCCCTCCAAGCAGATCCTTTGTTCCCCCAGAGAATGTTCTAGTAACCCAGCGTCTTGATGTTGCTGGCTGAGTGGAGCAGCCTGGGGTTTCATCTGGGTTCTCAGGAAGGGCTGGACCCCTCCCCTTCTGCCCCTTCTGCCCCTCTCCCCTCTCAGGGATGTCTTGCTCACGTCTCATCAGAACCTTTAAAGACAGGGCTCTGCTCCTGCCCCAAAGAGGCTCTCCCGCTTTCCTTCACATCCTCCTGGACATTGCCCTCAAGGTCATTGTCTTGGTCAAGGTGGTCACCTATCTGACAATGAGAAATTTGTGAGGGGCACCTCAGCCATGCTGCCTCCTTGCAAGATGCACTTGCTGGAGATTCACCAGCTGGCTCAAAACACTGGTGAATGACCATAAGGCTTCAGTCAGAGGATCCGAGGGCTGTTACCCCAAATAACTTAAAGACCAACACAGAGCCTCTTCTTTGTTCCCATTGCACCCTGTCGGGGCATCCTCCATCTTCTGGGGTCCCTAGTGGGCTGGGAGTTAACTTCGATTTTCCTGCTCCCTGAAGGTTGAGCCCAGCACCACTCTCCATGGAACTGAGGAGACGTGAGCAGGAGAGGCACAGAGGGGTGGGCCCATCAACAACGCTGCCTCTGCCCTCACTGAGCACTCAAACCAACTTCCAGGCTAGGCTGCCTCTGCCCTCACTGAGCACTCAAACCAACTTCCAGGCTAGGCTGCCTCTGCCCTCACTGAGCACTCAAACCAACTTCCAGGCTAGGCTTATGGAGATCCAGAGACTTGGGCAGCAGACCCTGAACACCAGCAGCATCGTGTCAATGACACTGCATTACTGGGACATGCACAGGTTGAGCAAGTGGTCTGCCCAGCAGGTGGGTGATGGCATGAAACCTGCAAGAGGCACAGGATAAGATTTTTGTCCCAGCTGCTCCACTTCCCATCCAACTCTTGCTTATGGCCTGGGAAAGCAGCAGAAGATGGCCTGAAGCCTTGGGATCCTGCACCTGTGTGGGAGACCTACAAAAAGTTACTGGTTTCTGACTATGCATTACTCACCTCCAGACGTTGCTGCTACTTGGGAAGTGAACCAGCAGACAAAAGACCTTTCTATCTCTGTCCTTCTGTAAATCTATCTTTCCAATAAAAATCATATATATAAATATGAACACTTGAATTCCGCCCAGCTGAGATGCTGTTCTGCAGTCACCTTCAAAAACACCCGAAATTCCCCCTATCTTGTGCTTTTCCTTCACCCAGCTCAACTCTCCAGAGCCTTGACCCCAGAGGAGAGGCAAAGTGCGATAGCTGGTATAAGCCAGGGCAGCACTGCCCTTGTCCTCCTGGCACTCTGCTGGCTTGTGCTATATAAACCCCACCCCTAACTGACTCTGCCGCATGTGTGTGTGCATGCTGTTAGCTAGCCCCGCTCAGGTCTATTTTCCCTTTTTAATAAACCTGCTCTGCTGGTTGAACAACACTCTGGGCCAAATTTTCCACCAAGCATCCAAGGACAAGGACATACTGAAATAGACATAGACTGCCATTCGGAAAGAATCAAGTGGTTTCTCACACCTGGAGGCGAGAAGCCAACACCATCTCAGAACAATCGAGGCTACACAAGTAACATCCTACCCAGAGATCTGCATGGGTCTGCGGCCTCCTCACCTATGTAGCAGACATTTAAAAATAAATACATTTAATTTAAAAAAATAAATAAACTTCTCTGGCCAGGAATTTGTCTCTCCTCTCTGTCCTGCTCTGATTGCCTTACAACTCTGCTTCACATCTGTTCCCCTTCCATTGCTACATCTCACGCTGTGGCCTTTGAAACCTGCATGTCCAGAGATGCCCATCAAGGACCTCCGTGGTCCAGCAGTCCTCGGCGGTTTGGCAGGGGCTGTCCATCACAGACCCCTATACCTTCAAAGGGTTCAGCTGAGCTGCCAGATCTTAGCACCTCCCCTAACTACCTGTGTGTGTGCCCATAACACAGTGACTCTGAAAAACCGAATGAACTCAGACACCATGAGGTAAGACAGGCAAGGAGGGCCAGCTAGGTCCTAATTAGTCCCCCTGAGAGCAGGAAGCGCTACCTTCTGCACCTGGTGCCTGAGCCCCATCTCACTGTCTCTAACCTATCTCCCCTCCAGCCCAGCTCCCAGCCCCCAGGCTGGACAACACTCAGCTGTGCTTTGTGCAGCTTCTGAGCAGGAGAGAGAGGGTCCAGGTTGTGGACAAAGGATTCCAAGAGACCCAGGGCCACCTGCCCCTACAGCCTCAGGATAGCAATCCCCAGCTCCTCTCTCTCCCACAGTGGGGCTGGCTCTTCTTAAATCTCCAAGTCAGGACTTGAGCCAGAGCTGAGAAGGAGTTGAGAACGATAGGAAAGTCTCTAGACTGAAAACCCAGGACCAAAGCCTCAAACTAAAGCCCAGATGGTGACAAACTAGGCTTTTATCAGACACATTGGTCCTGGGTGACAGACAAGTAGCAATGAGGGGAGCTCATTATGTCCCCCATATCCAGACTGTACCACATGTGCCTTCTCTCCCTGCTCTCCTTGCCCCTTCCCCCATTGGCTGGGCCTTCAGTTATTTTTCTTTTCTTTTCTTTTCTTTTCTTTTCTTTTCTTTTCTTTTCTTTTCTTTTCTTTTCTTTTTTCCCTTTTCTTTTCTCTTCTTTCTTTTCTTTTTATTAAGATTTGTTTATTTTTTATTTGGAAGGCAGAGTTACAAAATGTAGAGAGCAGAGAACTGGTCTACCTGCTGGTTCACTCCCCAAATGGCTGCACGGCCTGAGCTGCAAAGTCTTAAGCTTAGCTTTGAGCTTATTTCAGGTGTCATACAGGGATGAAGAGTCCCTGAAGCTTCCACTTCCCATCCAGCTCCCTGCCTATGGTCTGGGAGAGCAGCAGAAAATGCCCCCAAAGCCTTGGGATCCTGCACCCATGTAGCAGACATGGAGGAAAGTTCTGGCTCTTGACTTTGGATTAGCTCAGCTCTGGCCATTGTGGCCACTTGAGGAGTAAACCAACAGATCTTTCTCCCTGTATCTCCCTATATCTGCCTTTTCAATAAAAATAATTTTTTTTAAAATTGCACACCTGGATCTTCTGTTCTGTGTCCCTATGTGCAGCCCATACAACAGAGACCTAAACATCCCACCCCAGCCAAGTCCATGGATGGCCACAGCCACAGCCCCATGCCCAGCACCCCTTTCTCTGAGCAAGGGCACACAGGAGACCTGGCACCCTCTGTGCCTGGCCCATGGCAGGCCTGGATAAACGTGATGTACAAGGATGAGTGAATTGGGACACACAACCTCATGAAAGGCAGCACAGACAGCCAGAAATGATATTGACTGAGCACAAGGTCCTGATGCTGAACCCTCTAACCATGGGAAGGATGTGGAGGCAGAGACATCATTCATGACCCTGCTCCCTCCAACACCCCATCCTCTGCATGTGCGTTTCGGAAGTCCAGGCCCAGCTTGAATTTCTCATTCAGCCACTGGCTTTGGTCATAGTCGGGAGCTGTGGAGAAGATCAAGTGAAACAAAACCTCCCCCGTGTGCAGACTTTCCCTGGGACCTTCCCAGGGAGTCAGGGGCAAGACACTGAGGCAGGTCATGTGGGATCTGAACTCTTCATTCTCACATTCAAGGTCTGGGAAAAGAATAATTTTAAGGGCTCTGGACTTTTCATGCCAAAAGCTTACTAAAGGTATAGGGAAGAACACAATATTGAAACGTGGGTTCCCAGTACCCCCTCCCAGGCCCCTGCCTTGGAAGGCCACACTGCACCTTCAGGGGCCAGGGAAGGGCAGGCTCAGCTGCAGCTAAGGAGGCCTGCACAGGTGAGCAATGGGAGGCCTCCCTGGGTAACTCCCTGTCAATCAGCATCAGCTGAGCCAAAGTCTGAGCAGGAAAGGACCCCATCGTGCATCTCTTCCTCATAGTTGGAGAGCAGCAGGCCAGCCAGCAGTGTGAGCCAGCTTGCAGAGTTGTGCCTGAGTTCGGTGACAGAGTGACTCTGATGCTGTCCTTATCTGCTCCAGGTGAGGCAGCACCCAAAAACCTAACACCCCCCTCTCTCACAAACACATACCGGCACTCACACACATTAGCACACAGTGGCACATGATGACACAGGCACACACACTGCAGCTCCCAGAAACTGGATCCTAGAACAGCCCCAGCTACACAGCACCTGCCCTGCCCTGAGGTGGATCCCTTGCTTCTCATGCAAATGCCCAGTAATCCAGCATCATGAGCCTCTTGCTGGGGAGGTGATCTCAGTGGGAATGAGCTGTGACTTCAGGGCAGTGCTCTGGGCTGGCAGGGACATGACCTGGCTGAGAACCGGTCTTTTTCCTTTTTCCAGGAGATCTGGAGGCCTGCAGTTTGGCATTGATCCCTATCTGTAACAAATAGGAAGATCCAAGTTAGCTCCTAGTCCCAGAGGTTTCCAGAGGCTGAGCACATGCAGGGCCAGAGTGTGATTAAAGAGAGAGAGAGAGAGAGAGAGAGAGAGGGAGAGAGATCCCATGTGTGTATTTGCTTGGCAAGTGCTTGCAATTCCCTGGTTTAGGCTAGGCAGAGGGCAAAACCAGGAGCAAGAACTTCATCCAAATCTTCCACATTGGTGACAGGGCTGCAATTACTTGACCCATTTTCTGCTGCTCCTCGGAGTCTCATTGGCTGGAAAATGGAATCCAGAACAGGAGCTGGAAACCAAACCCGTACACACTGTTGTTGGATGTGGGTCTCCCAATAGTCATCTTAGCTGTTGGACCCAACTCTTGCTCTTGTGCTAATTTTTGAGTCCTCTTTCTCATCCTTACTTTTACTTGCTTATCATTTCCTATTTAGTTTTTGTTTCGGACTAAAATTCTTATCAATTTAGATAACAATTTCATTAAATTAGTTTCCTGTTCAGCAAGCATGTTGGTGAAGGTTGATATATTTTTAATGTCTGTACTATTTCTTTGTTTCCATAATTTTTAAACCTGAACCTTGCTTCTATTCTACTTTTCTGAAATCCTACTTTATTTTTTCTCATGCTTTTTTGTTTTTCATTTTTATTTGAAAGTCAGAGTAAAGCAGAGATCTTTCATCTGCTGGTATACTCCCCAAGTGGCACAACAGCCAGGGTTGGAGCAGGCAGAAGCCAGGAGCTGAGAACTCCAACTGGCTTTCCCACGTGACTGCAGGGGCCCAAGCACTTGAGCCATCTCCCGCTGCTTTCCCAGGCACAATGCAGGGAGCTGGATCACACATCTCATAAGTAACACCATAGTCAGTTGCTCAGGTTTGTCTTCTGTACCCTTCATGTACTCTTTATGCAGATATTTTAGGTGTGTACCAGTGAATAAGATCTCTCTCTCCTTTTCTGCCTTTCAAATAAAAAGGAAGAACTGAAAAGGACTCTTGAAATAAGTAAATACATATCTATGTATATATAACTTGTGAATGAAGTAAAAGTAATGCATAAAAAAGGAAAATCACACACAATCACATTTGGCCCATTTGAATCATGGGATATTTTCAAAAAAGGAGTGTGTTCTAACGATTATCATGGACCACAAACAGGTATAGCCTAAAGGTGTCACCCAGTGCGCACACTACAGCCGAGGACGCTTATAAATCACTGTCACTATGAGCCCAAATCCAGACACGGAGAGTCATCTTAGAGAATGTGGTGTTTGTGGTTTTTCTCTCAGACACAGCCTGCAGGAGCAGACTGACTTAGAAGGAGGGGGCCGGCAGAGGAAGGGAGAGGGAGGAGAAAGCCAACGTGAAAAACTTAACTGAAAACAGAGCAGCTTTGTTCCCGTTTTTTTTTTTTGGGTGGGGGGTTTTGATTGTTTGTTTTGGTTTTTAATTTTTCCAAGGTCTGCAATACTGCAAAAACAAAACAAAACAGCAAAACACACAAAAAACAAAAAACAAGGAAGTTAAAAAATGAGTGAGTTCATAGTGTGTTTATCTTTTTGCCTGCCTTAGCTTGCTTATCATAATATACTTCAGGTTCACCCGTGTTTCCACAAGTGCCGCAATTATTTCAACTGTTTATTATGACTGAAGAGCATGCCATGATGTGTGTGTGTGGCACATTCTCTTTTCCCATTCATTCATTGATTGACACAGGGTTGATTCCTTATCTTGACTATTGTAAATAAACAACAGAGGGAGAGCTTGTCTTCGACATACTCATTTTGCCTCCTTTGGTTCAGGTTAGGATTAATGAATCCCATTGTAGTTCTTTTATTTATTTATTTATTTATTTATTTATTTATTTTAGGAAATGTCATATGATTCTCCATATATGACTGTAGTGGTTTACATTCCCAGCAACAGTATGGAAGGGTCCCCTTTTCTCCATATCCATAGGAGCATTTTCCCCCTTGGTAACAGACACACCATGGGATGAGGTGGTATTTCCTGGTGGCTTTGATTTGCATTTCCCTCATTGTCACGCCACCTCCAGTGGAGCCTGCGTGAGAAATCACCAGGCCGAGGCGGAAGCTTCAGGGAAGGATGCCGCCTGGATTCAGCTGCGTCTCCAGTGGTCTTGGCATTCCTGGCTGCACTTTCTTTGCTCTTATCTTTATGGCTGGAATAATGCTATTTATGTGCAGCAAGAGCTCAATATTCCTTTATAGTTCTATGAAGCCTTCTGACAGGAGACTGGACAAGGATTGCAAGCAGTATGGGATAAAAACTATCAGGTCACTAGCTTTAATAAACCTACTTGGGACTATTTTTGAGGAATCCTAAAAAGAATATTATAGTATGGCTTAAAAAGCCATACAGGAAGAAAAACTAAGAAAAATAGACAGGTTAATATTAAAACCAATGTAAGGCACAAAACACAATGAGAGCTAACCACTTAATGATTAAAACTGCAGCTGGTGCCAAACTGCGTCCACAAGAAATAGCAACCGCAGTCTGTCACCAGGCTATTAGAGAACAATCTTTTCTCAACAGACCTGCTTACCTCCCTGGAATAATTGCAAAAATGTAACCACATGAATAAACAAAGAAAATGTCCCTTTGCATTATTTTATTGTGTATAAGTTGATGTATTGCTTTTGCAAAAGACACTCAGATACAGCTGCCTTGAGTTGTTGTGTCTGTCACTCGCTGAATCCTTGCCCACCGTTCCCGGTGTCCTGTTCCTGTCGGACTGCTTGCTCCTGGCCGAGCTGGTCCGTCACACCTCATGATTGGTGTCAAGGAGCATTTTTCATATCTCTGTTGGTCATGTGTTTGTCTTTTCTTCGGAAATGTCTGTTCATGTCTTTTTTCTTTGTTTAATCAGATTTTCTGCTACTAAGCAGTTTTTTAAGATTTTTATATATGCTGCATATTAATCCTTTGGTGGATGCATAGTGTGCAAATATTTCTCTCCCATTCTGTTAATTGTTTTCTTATGTGGCTGCTTTTTTTTGTGCAAAACCCTTTGGACTTGATAAAACCCATTTTCCTGTGTTTATTTGGTTACCTGTGCTTTTGAATTTTTTATTCACACAAAGCAAAACGAACAAAACCAAACCCATTGTTCACAGCACTCTCGTGGAACATCTCCCTTGTTTTCTTCTTGCACTGTTACAGTATCTGTCAGCAATTTCATTTGGCTTTGTCGACAGTGAGTGACAGGTGGGGTTTCTGTGATTCTTCTCTAATTGGATATCCTGTTTTTCTAACACCATGTATTGAGCAGGTTTCTCTTTTCCCTCTATGTGTTCTCAGACCCTTGTCAAAAATCAGTTGACTATGTGTGTATTTATTTCTATTCTGTCCTATTTGATCCCAGACATTCTGATGCGTAATGCAGATGTCTGAAGTTGGGCTTAACCCTCTGAGTCACAACATCTATCCTTCTCTATTCGTTCTTGATATTGTTATTATTATTATTATTATTATTACTTAATGCTGGTCTCTATCCAACATCTCTGATTGTCAGAGACGAGCTCCAGCTGACTGAGAGCTTGCAAAGGATGCGTGGATCGGCGAGATGATAGGAAGAGATAAGACACAGACCACTATGGCTTGATGCTCATAATGGACAACTCAGAAAAGTTGCCTTCTTTATTTATACACAAATCATCACAAGCTTTTGCACCATATCCAATTGTTTCATTTTTACTTCATGGTTAAGAGAATACAAAAAACAATCCTAAGGAAAATATTTTTTTTTAAGATTTATTTTTATTATTTTTTCATTGGAAAGGCGGATATACAGAGAGGAGAGACAGAGAGGAAGATCTTCTGTCCGATGATTCACTCCCCAAGTGAGCGCAATGGGCCGATACTATGCCAATCCGAAGCCAGGAGCCTCTTCCGGGTCTCCCACGCGGGTGCAGGTTCCCAAAGCTTTGGGCCATCCTCGACTGCTCTCCCGGGCCACAGGCAGGGAGCTGGAAGGGAAGCGGGGCTGCTGGGATTAGAACCGGCGCCCATATGGGTTCCCGGGCGTGCAAGGCGAGGACCTTTAACCACTTGCGCCACCGCGCCGGGCCCAGGAAAATATTTTCAACAAACCATTACTCATTGAAACCTGCAGTCACCTGGCTGAAGCCAGGAACTCCACGGTTGGCAGCGCATGTGGTTACATGGTGACAAGTAGTTTACTTATACGCAAAATCAATTTTTACTAAACACAATCAAAATTGCCTAAAATATTAAGAGTACAGAATTAAAAGATCATAAACGAAAGGATTTTATAAAAGTATATAACAGATTCTTTGCTAATTCTTATAATCAAATCATGCATTAATTACCGTCACCTTCACCTAGTGCTGATTCAATTGTTTTTCATCCTTTTGTTAAAGGGCAGTGAAAGGGATCAAGGCAGCTCAGCCAATCTACAAACAGAGGGCCTTTACAAGAAACTTTCTTTCATCTATATAAACTGCTTTCTTTCCCTAAATATAAGTGCCAATATAAGATAAAGATTTTAAACCATTTTGAGGGGGTTCACATTTATTTCCTTATAAAAGATGCCCCATATACTTTTGCTTTCTGTGGTAAGAAACTAAAATGCGTCATATCATGTGTTGTAACAGTTCGAGGTGCATGGTAAACAAACTCTTTGTACTTCCATGATTGCCATCTGTTGCAAGATATTATCAAGCCATTTCTTAAGGAAAACATTACTTACACTAGGGCAAACTTTAGGACAAAAGTGGGCACATAACAGGATGTTTGGAAACATAGTGGGCTCAATTATACTATTGTATACTTTTAACTGTGTGTCATAGCCTTACTGTTACTAAAGGTGTTTTTATCATAACATGATTGATCAATTTGAGGTGTCATACCAGTTACAGGAATCACTTCACATTAGCAGAAAAACAACAACAACACCCTCAGAAGAATTCTATGAAACATCAGAGAGGTGATTGAGTTCCATACAATGGGTGAGGCAGCAATGAGGTGACCAGAGACATTCTGCCGGGCCTTGCCTCGCTGCTAGAAACTCCTCGTAGCCTTGCTAACTGAGGAGCAGTGCTCATCACACACCCATGCCATCTGACCCAACTGCATGGCTCCCCACATCTGATCTTGAACTGGAGGCTATAGTATACTGCAGTCAAAATTTTATGTTTGTTACCCGATTCCCAAATGTCCACCTGAATCTTCTTTTCCATCTCCACCCACCCCCTCCGCAACACCTACAACAGATATTAACACCCAGAATTTCACCCAAAGTCCTTTCTTGCATGCTGCAGACAGCCCCACTCACACAGGTTGTGCTTGTGGGCGAGGCAGCACAGGATGGCATTGCTCTCAGTGAACTTGTGAATCTTGTCAGTCATAGGGCAGGTGGGATGAGGAAGGAAGTCAGCTGGGCTCCCAGGCACCGAACACCCCCTGCCCTAAGCCAGGGAACCTAGCACCTTCTCTGGCCATAGCCCAGGTAAGCACTAGAGACATACTCTGTACAAGGAAAGAGTGAGCTTTGACACAAACCATCACAGAACAGCTTTGTACGGAACTATGGGTGACAGGGGTTGAGCACAGGCCATGGTTCTGTGCTGTGGAGACATCTTGCACCTACCCTCTCCAATAATCCATCCCCTGTATGTATGTTAGGAAATTCCAGACCCAACTTGAATTTCTCAGCCACTAGCTTTGGTTACAATCAGGAGCTATAGGGAAGACCAAAAAAAAAAAAAAAAGGCCAATATACCTCCTCTCCCTGGGACCCTCCCAGTGAACCCTTCCAAGGCAGGTCATCTAGGACCTCAAACCCTCATCTCAAATTCAAGGTTGGGGAACAGAATAATTGTAAGGGTTCTGGATCCTACATGCCAAAGGCTTACACAAAGTAGTGCAAAAACCTTAAGGAAGCAATCAAATCAATTACTAATAACAGGTGCCCAGCACTATGCCTTGAAAAACTACGTTGTACCCTCCAGATCTTTCCCAGGTAATGGAGGCCTGCACAGGTGAGCAACAGATAGACACCCTTACGTGACTCCATTTCAGTAGGCATGCAATGGGTCTGAACAATCAGGTACGCTACAGCCCTGCATGGTGAATTTCTTTTCCTCGTAGCTGGAATGTATCTATTCCTGAAGCAGATTATAAGCTGAACAAGCTGGGAGAGACACTGTGGGGGAAGCATCAGAGATGGAGAGATCTTACCAGCATGAGTTTGTCTCCTTTAAGTGAGAAAAACACTCCACAAGAAATGCAGAGAGGAACAAATAGAGAGAGGAAACACAACACAGAGGAATCCACTCGGGGAGCTCTGGAGAACATCAGGCAGAGGCTTCCAAAGGCAGTGGGTTATAGAGTTCTCTCCCCATTCCACAGCCGCCTAGCTGGTCCCAGCCCCACGACCACCACCACTGAGGAGGAAGTCCCCTGTCACCGCACATGAGTCAGGAACCCTGATGAACATGAACTCCATGTCATGGACATGAGCTGTGAATGCACACTCAGATTACAAGCATCAGCAAAAACAGGCCTGGATTCTCTGGGTGCCCAGAGCAAAAGGGGTAGGGCCTGGTTGCAGTGCCATCCATTGGGCCAATCCTGCTCTACCACACCCCCAAGACCCACCAACCAGAGGCCTGCAAGACTTACTTCTGCCCCAAC
Source organism: Ochotona curzoniae (assembly GCF_017591425.1). Classification (NCBI taxonomy): domain Eukaryota; kingdom Metazoa; phylum Chordata; class Mammalia; order Lagomorpha; family Ochotonidae; genus Ochotona; species Ochotona curzoniae. Next base: position 22,623 of record NW_024466689.1, on the reverse strand, counting down.
AGGCTGTTTAGGATTAAGATTGAATTCTGGTCACCCCCACACTCTAACCCTGGCCAACAGCTCTCCTCCCCAATCCAGTGTCTTCTGAGTCCACAAACTTGGCAGTGCACAATACAGACAAAGCAAGACTGTGAAAGAGCACAGCTCTCCTCTCTCCCTCCCTTCCTCTCCTGACACCGCTCAGCCTCCCTGTCTCGGCCAGCCTCCCTATCTCGGCTCCTGGGTTCTCAAGAGCTCTGAGAGGCTCGGGCCACTAAAGCCAGGTCAAAAAGCGAACTCCTATTACAGGATTTTAATTCAGCTCCTGAGGCCAAAAGCTCCTCTAGATCTCATAAATCCAAGCCCACGGAGAAGGGAAGACTCTCAAAGCGGAGGGTTGGAGGGTGGTTTCCGTGGTTTCCTTGAAGATGGGTGATTGAGCCTTTTGGTCCAGTAGCTAGGATCATGTGCACTGCCTATTCATGCTTTTGCATGATTAGGAAGTTTTTTTTTTTAATGTGTTATATATTTATTTTTAACATTGAGAGGCAGATTTACAGAGAGAGGTCTTCCACTCTGGTTCACTCTGCAACTGGCTACAAAGGCTGTTGTTGGGTCTGTCTGAAGCCAAGAGGCAGGAGTTTCTTCTGGGTCTCCCACATGGCTGTAGGGAACCAAGGTTTCAGCCATTCTCCACTGCTTCCAGTTCATAAGCAGGGAGCTGGATTGGAAGTGGAATAGCCAGGAGAAGAACTGGTGCCCATACGCGATGCTAGTGGCATTGGTGGAAGATTAGCCTGTTGAGTCACTGTACCACCCACAACTTTATTTATTTATTTTATTTAAGATTTATTTTTTTATTCTGAAAGTCATAGAGAGGAGGGAGAGCCAAAGAGATTTTCCATCTGCTGGTTCACTTTCTAGATGACCTCAACAGCCAGCACTGGGTCAGACCAAAACCAGCACCTGAGTGCAGTGGTCACAGAGAGAATGTAGAATATGCTGTAAGAGCGACCACAGCCCTGTCCCACCATTGGCCGTGGCCACGCACTGCAACCAGAGAAGAGCCTGGAGACTCCCCAGGATGTGCTGTGAGCAGACCCTGAGCTGTCTGGTCCTGGATCAGAGCCTGGCTTTTGTTGCTGATGCATGTGTTCTAGGGTAGCAGAGGGTGGCACCAGGGCCTTTGAAGTCCCTGTGACCTGTGCCCCGTGGTCCAACCTGCACAAGAAAGATGCTCTACCTGCCAACTTTCATGTCTGATGACAGAGCCTGTTTCAAAACCGAGAGAAACTGAATAAATGGGCCTGAGGTTGATTTTCCTTTATATTTTTTGAAAGATTTATTTATTTTATTGGAAAGGCAGATGTAAGGAGAGGAAGATCTTCTGTCCGATGGTTCACTCCCCAAGTGAGCGCAACGGCCGATGCTATGCCAATCTGAAGCCAGGATCCAGGAACTTCTTTCCGGGTCTCCCACATGGGAGCAGGGTCACAAGGCCATGGGTCGTCCTCAACTGCTTTCCCAGACCACAAACAGGGAGCTGAATGGGAAGTGGAGCTGCCAGGATTAGAACCAGTGCCCATATATGATCCCGGCACGTTCAAGGCAAGGACATTAACCATTATGCTATCACACTGGACCCAATATTCTTTTCTTATTTTTAAGATTTATTTACTTTCATGTCAAAGGCAGAGTTGCAGAAAGAGACAGACGTCTTCTATCCATTGACTAATTCATTCCCTGAATGGCTACAATAGCCAGAGCTGGTCCAATTCAAGTCAGGAGCCTGGAGCTTCTTCCAGGTCACTAATATGGGTGCAGAGGCCCAAGCACTTGTGCCATCCTCTGCTGCTTTCCCAGGAACTTTAGCAGGGAGCTGCATTGGAAGTGGTGTGTCTAGGACTTAAACCAGCACCCATACGGAATGCTGACAGCGTAAACAAAAGCTTAGCATACTATGCCACAAAGCTGGCCCCAAATTTCCCATGCTTTTATTTTATGTAAAAAATGGATATGTGAAGAGATGAGCAGATCATTAACAAAAAAGTGGGTTTGAAAGTTAGAGGGCAAGGTTGCTGCACTGCAGAAAAGCAGGTTCTGGAAACTAGCTAACACTTGCTTAGGTCCAGGATGTCAACGAGGGAGGGGGGAGCTCAGACATAATACCAAGGGGCGGGCGGAGCCTAGTCTCTGTTCTCAATGTCTCCCACCTATTCAGGGTGGTCCATACTTCCCAATCAAGGCCCTGCCTGTGTCCAGACTCAGGGAACACACTGGGCCTCCACATGAATTCTCCCACACAGTGCTGTCAGCATCTAGTTGGCATAGGCTGGGTGTGCTGCTAGACACCCTGGCATGCACAGCACAGCCTCACAGCTAATATGATGAGGTCCCAAACACCAGCAGTGCTCATTTTGAATGGCTGAAAATGTGCCATGGACAAACACTGCCTTCAGTGTTCTGGCCAGCAGGAAGCAGAGCAGGAGACCCACATCCTGGAGACCAGCCAGCCAAGGAGACTGCTGCAAGAAGGAGATGGGGAGAGTCTAGCTCCACGGGCCATTTCTGTGGGTTTCTGGCTGCAGATCAGGAAAGAAAGGAGGAGATTGGATGCAACTCGGGTGAGGAAACGAGGAGTGAAGAAATGACAAGTCAGGGTGGAGGAGGCTGAGCTACAATGTTGTCACAAGGCTGTGCAAAAGTCAAGAGCAGTCTGTGGATCTCCACTCAGGTTTAAAGGAGAAATCTCAGAGTGGCTGTTTCTAATGCTTCTAAAAATAAGGGGCTGCATTTAAGGTGCTCTCAATCTTTTCACCTGAAATGCTCAATCTCAGAAGGGAGTGAGCAGGGCAGGACTCAGTCCTACAGACCCATAACCAGAGTGGATACCAGGATAAGGACTGGACATTAGCAAAGCCATGACTATGGCCAGACACAGTAACCTAGTGGCTAAAGTCTTCACCTTGCATGCCTTAGGAAACCATATGAGTGCTAGTTTGTATCTGAGCAATGCCACTTCCCATCCAGCTCCATGCTTGTGGCCTGTTGAATCAGTAGATGATGGCCCAACATCTTTAAACCCTGCAATCGAATGGGAAACCCAGAAGAAACTACTGGCTCCTTGTTTTGGATTGGCTCAGTTCTGGATGTTGTAGCCTGGGGGTGGGCACTGGAAGGCCTCTAAGCGATGAGCAGAGAGAGTGTCCTGGAGACCTAGCAGACAGGACAGAGCTACACAGTGTGAAGGCCATAGGATCCTGGCTTCCTACTGTGGATGCCCACACCTAGGCTCCTGCTCAATGAATGTGAGTCTCTGCACATACACAGGGATCATACTGTGATGCCAAGCAGTGAGTGAGATGCCCCGTACCACAGAGGGGCCACCTCTGTTCTCTGGGGTACCTACAAGACCACACGTTCTCACCAAGTTGCACAAGAAAGCAAGATGATGGGCGCCGGTTCTAATTCCGGCAGCCCCGCTTCCCTTCCAGCTCCCTGCCTGTGGCCTGGGAAAGCAGTCGAGGACGACCCAAGGCTTTGGGAACCTGCACCCGCGTGGGAGACCCGGAAGAGGCTCCTGGCTTCGGATCGGCATAGTATCGGCCCGTTGCGGCTCACTTGGGGAGTGAATCATCGGACGGAAGATCTTCCTCTCTGTCTCTCCTCTCTGCATATCCGCCTTTCCAATGAAAAAAATAATAAAAATAAATCTTAAAAAAAAAAAAAGAAAGCAAGATGGCTGAGATCAATCCCACCTCTTTCTTGTAACCCCAGATACTGTCAGGATCCTTGATTGGCTGTCCCTCAGAGGGTTGGGGATGCAGGGCCTGCACCCCAGGTGATATAGCACCTTTCAGGTGGGCTGCTTAGAAAAGGAACAGCCAGTGACAGGCAGGATAGTGAACAGGCATTGATATAAAACACAGTAATGGTAGGAAAGGGAATTAACCCAGCGTTGGTATATTGGTAGAGCAAGCTAATCCTCTGACTGTGGTGTTGACATCCCACATGGACCCCAGCTCATGTCCCAGCTATTCTATTTCTGATCCTTGCTTCTGGTCTCAGAAAGCAGCAGAAGGTATCCCAAGGCCATGGGCTCCTGTACCCAATGAGAGACACAGAAGAAGCCCCTGACTCCTTGCTTCACAGCAGCCCATCTCTGGCCATTGCAACCATTTGAGGATTCAACTGTGGATGGACAATCTTTCTCTCTGTGTTTCTCCTCCTTTCTCTTTAACTCATTCAAGTAAAATAAACAAAGCTTTCTTTTAAAATAAAGAAAGCTGCCCACCCTGCACATTCAGGAGGGAAACTGAGCCATACAGAGGGAAGAGCTTCCCCAGGCTCACATTTTTTTGTTGGGGGACAGGGCTGGGCCCAGCCTGGCCAAGACTGTGGGACCTTGAGCTGTGTGCTTTCTTTCCCTCCCCTCCCACAGGAAGTCCTGTCCTTCCCTGTCTGCTCATTCTCTCTGCTGGGTTGCTTGTGTTTCTCACAGGAGAGGGACCATCAACCACCCCACACACAAAAAATAAGACAAGGGGATGAGAACATGCCAGCGCCTCTCAGAAACCAACCTTGGTGTTCTCACAGCAGCTGTAAACTTCAGGGGAAGTGGTACAGGGAGATGATCAAATCTAGGCTTTCCAGAAAGAGCCCTGATCCTTACCCTTGAAAGCAGGAAGTCCAGATTTCTGTACCTATTACCAGAGACAAACCTCGCTGTGTCCTAACCCAGCTCACCTCCAGCCCGGCCCCAGGCACCAGGCCCAAAATGCTCCGCTGGGCTCTGTCAGCCTTCACATCAGGACTGGGAGTTCCCTGATAGCAGTTAAAGGAGTTCAGGAGATGTAGGACTGCCTCTGCCCAAGATCCTGACACACGCACTGCCTCCCCAAGTCGGGCCAGCTCTTCCTTAATTCCCAAGGCCGTGCAGTGGGGACCTGAACCAGAGCTGATGAGGAGGAATGTGCTTTGATGGAGGGTGTGATGGGATGCACAGTGTACACTGAGACCTCGTGGGAGGATGCTCTCCGAGTCCGGAATGAAGTAAGCTTTGCTGTCACCAAGAAATTAAACCTGGGTGACAGATGAACACCTGGGAGCTGAGGTAGGGCAGTGCTCCCCAGCACACAGGGGTGCTCCACACTCTGTCCAATCAGCTGGGCCTGTGGTTCTCCAACTACACTCAGTTCTGGGATGGGCTCCTCCATGCATGTCCTTCTATGCCCAACACCAGGGCCCACCCAGAAGGTCAGTGCACACGAGTGACAATAAAGGACTCTCCCCCATCCCTGATGCAACACAGGAGGCACTGGAGTAAAGGGAGCGAGAGAGGGAGGGGTGAAAAATGTTTGTCATCAGACACTTCCTGCAAATTCTATCAACGCAAGATCCACATGACCCCTCAAATATGACACCTACGATAGCCCTGGGATCCCCGTGCTCACTGGATTGAACTCACTTGGTGCAGGGCATACATCACAAATCACACAGGGGGACTGTCTGTGACTCTGACACTGAGTCTCAATCCCACTGTGGCTCCAGACACACTGCTGCATATCCTGCTTCTCCCACAGAGTCCTGGACCAGGGTCTGAGGCTTTCCATTTATGAAGAACCCTTGACTGCTCTCCACTGAAGCCAGTGGTTCCTAGAGAGCCCAGCACAGTCTAACCCAGCTCTGGGCTCAAGAGCAAATGACTGACTCTCTGCAATCTCCCTTTCCTGGCTGGTCCAATGGGCTTGAGGCCCTTCTGTCACTCATGAGGATGAACACAATTGGAGCCAGTATTGGGGCACAGCTGAGTAAGCCTCCACTTTCACTGCCAGCATCCCACACTAGAGCACTGATCCTATTCCCAGTTGCTCCACAGCCAATTGAGCTTTCAGTTAGAGGGCTCAGGAAGGCGAGGGATTTGACCCAGGTCCTTGGATCCCTTCCACCAGTGTTGTAGACCCACATGGTGGTCTTGGCAACTAGCTTTAGCCTGGCGCAGTCCTGGCTGTTGCAACTGTTTGGGGTATGGATCATGGGATGGAAGGTCTCTCTGTGTGTTTCTCCCTTTGCCTGTCCTTCTACCACTAAAAAAAAAAAAAAAAAAAAAAAAAAAACTTTGGGCCAGCACTGTGGCTCGGCAAGCTACGCATTTGCCCGCAGCATTGGCAAACCATATGGGTGCCTCTGTGTGCTCCGGCTGCTCCACATATGAGCCAGCTCCATGTTTGTGGCCTGGAAAAATAGCAGAAGGTGGTCCAAGTTCTTGGATCCTGTACTCGTGTGGGAGACCCAGAGCCCAGAGGGACTCCTGACTCTTGGCTTTGGATTGGCTTAGCTCTTCTTTTTAGTCATTTAAGGAGTCAACCAGCAGATGGAAGATTCTCTCAGTATCTCTCTCTCTTCTTCTCTATTTAAATCTGCCTTTCAATGAAAAATAAATCTTTAAAACAAATCAAATTTTTAAAAAAGATCGACATTGATAGAGTAGACATTTTCTAGGAGTTAGTGTGCCAACTGTGTCATGGACATCACATATCAGTGTCTGGGTTCAACTTGTTCACTTCCAACTCCAGCTTCATGCCTATGTACAGCCTGGAAGATGCCACGTAGAAGTCCACATGTGGGTCAAGTGCTTGGACCTGTGTAGAGTGAAGTAGTGGATTGTCGCGCCCACGTGTCTTATTGTCCCGCAATAAGACGCAGACGCGAGTGAAGTCTTCTGCGGTAAAATTTATTGCGCGCACAAAGATGAGGAAGAGGAAGGGGGCCCCGACCCCGGCAGGCTTTCTGCTCTTATGTGCTGACTGGCCCCGCCTCCGCCGATGATAGGTCGGCGTCATGATCACGCAGGGTCCTGGGCGACCGGATTCGTCAGTCCCCAGTGTTCACGTGCCGGCCACGCCGCAGCTCACTGCGCATGCGCTAGGCGCCTGCGCAGTACCGCGAAGGCTACGTGACTTCCACCACGCACGAAGGTGTGGCTTCTCCGGCCGGCGCCATTTTAGGCACAGCATGTGGCCAGTGCATACAGATGCGGCTTGCAACATCTCTCCCCTTCTTATACAATAGAAAAAATAAGTTGGTATGGGCCTGTCTTAGGTTGTAGACTCAAGGCACATGATCCGTCATAGGGAGGCTGCGTGGCTTGACGTAGTCCCTGTCTTAGACCGATAATTGTCTGGGTCTATCTTACCCGTCATGGGCTACAACCGCGGTGGTTGTAAAGAGCAATGTCTCGACAAGGCAGTTATAAGAGTGACTACCCTCTCGCGTGCAATGGATAAGTCCTGCGAGGTGCAAGGGCTAGTCAGGTGCATCATGCTCGAACTCAGTGCAATGCCATAATGGCCTGAGGTGCAGGAGCCATGATGTCCATGCTCTTAACTAAACCCGTTGAAGCATGCTCAACCATACCATGGGGGAGTCACCATACTGCATGGCTAGTAGGGCTTGATGTATTGCCACACGATCTCGCTGAGCGCGGCGTCTCAGATGACACAGGCAAAAAAGGCATAAGGCACAGCCTGCACATAAGAGCAGAATCAGCACAACCACTCCCACCCATTCCTTAATATGGGAAGTGATGTTCCAAATCCAAGTGGCCAGGGTTTCAGCAACAACAGGATCCACCCGTGTAAAATTAATCTGGACAATGGCAATTCTCAACTCCGACTGTAAAGTATCAAATTCTCTCGTCCAATTTCCTAAAAGATAAGAAGAAAGCTGGCAAGAAAGATTAGCAGCCGTTGAAACATTTTGAAAAGGAATAACACATAAACCTTGACACTAAAATTCTCAGGAAATGCTTGAAAGCAAAGCGTGTCCTGTAGGGGGAATAAAAAATTTACTCACTTTCTCCTTAATATCATCATAAGGGAGAAAAGGTAAATCCAAAGAAGAAAAAATCAAGGAAACACTCGGGCTGAGTGGGCGACCGGTAAGGGTCGTGGAAAAACACTCAGAACTCCTCATCATGGCTCAGCAATCACGGTCCTCACCAGCGCCATACAGACCCTTAGTTGCACCATCAGCCGTGTTTGCACTGGGCGGGGCACCATTGTCCTGTGGGATTGTAGGAGGAGTTTCTGATTGCGGGTCTGCATGAATCTTCCCCAAGTCAGATCCTGGTGTAAGCACTCCAGCGGTTGCAGAAACGTCAGAAGGCGGTGATGGACAGGAACGAGTCAATCGAGCTGGAACCCAAACCGGAACTGGGGCATCCTGTGGAAACACACAAATGGCTCCTCGAGCCTGCCTAATAACTGGGTCTGGGCCCTTCCATTTGGACTCCAGAACATCCTTCCACTTGACCCAAGATTGCTCTTGCGCCGTGTTAAGGGAATGACGATCTGCAGCACTAAGGCCTTGCTCATCCAGCTGTAAAAAATTGATAGTGAAGAGAGCCAGGGCTAGAGTGGCCCGAGGGCTCTGACTGGCGAGACCAAGTGATTCCCAGGTGGTTTTTTGTTTTTGTAACAATTCCTTAATAGAGCGATGAGCACGTTCGATTATCCCCTGACCTTGTGGATTATAAGGGATGCCAGTCACTAATTTGACGCCCATCTTCATGCAAAAATCACGAAATTTGGCTGAAGTATAGGCGGGACCATTATCAGTCTTAATACATTCAGGTTTACCCCATGCGGCCCATGCTTCTAAGCAATGTTGGATTACATGGATGGCCTTCTCCCCGGTTAGCACTGACGCAAAGAGCACACCAGAAAAGAAGTCCACGAACCCAAAGGTCCTTTCCACGGCCTGCATTATGCATGCCACAAAATCAGCAAAGGGCTCATCTGGCTCCTGTTTAACCTGTGTGATGCCCAGTTTCTCTTGCCCTTTAAGTGAAAGGGCCTTCCAAGCCTTTATAGCTGCAGTAGAGATCTGGGTATACACTGGCCATGGATATCTATTTTGATCATCAGAGTATTGGCCTTGTCCGGAAAGCATATTATAAGTCCAGGTCAAAGCATCACCGCCGCGCTGTTGATTTGCCCGGGCGGTCTCAGCCAAAAGCTCTTGCCATAGGCCCTTCCAATTTAGATATGATCCCATATTAGGGAGAACAGCCTTCACCACAAATTGCCAATCAGAGGGAGTCATATTCATTCCCCCCATACGTTCTAACAGGGACAAAGTGTAATTGGCATGAAGACCATATTGCTTTACAGACATGGCCAATTCTCGCACTAATGCTGCATCTACCTGTCTGTAAACTCTTTCCCTTTCTTCTTCTAAGACGGGGAACATATTTTGAAGTTCCCGGCGTGTGGCTGGATCAATGAGGGAGGAGCCGGCGCCACAACTCATGGGCGGGGCAGATGGCTTCACAGCAGGAGGAGCCATTAGTGTAATGGCTCCAGAGCCCTGAGGCCATGGGCCGAGCGTGGCCGGCGCAGTAGCACCGCCATTCTCTTTCTTCTCCTTTTCTGATCCTCCTCTGTCTCCTGCGGGTTTGCGTTCTAAGCGCCTATCCCGCTTGTACCCTTCCTCCGCGTCGGACGTCTCCGAACTTGATGAGGAAGATACTGCTTTCAATTTCACCTCTATTTTTTGCTTCAAACCGGTTCTCCTCTCCCGCTCTGTTTCTGAGAGACTATCCTGGGCAGAATGAAGGGCTTTGTCACTCTCTCTGACCGCTCCCTTACGGAGGGCATAAACCCTCTGCAAAAATTTCACCAGAGAGAACCGTGCGCCCATGTCTATAACCAGAAGCGGTGGTTCCTATACCTCCGATTTATGCTCCTAGTCACCCGAAAGTTCTCCCTCTCAGAGCTCCTTACCTGTTTTTTGGCCGCAGTTCTGACTTCCACCCGTTCGAAACGGGAGGCCCCCTCCAGGTCCCGGGTTTCGGGCACCAGTTGTCGCGCCCACGTGTCTTATTGTCCCGCAATAAGACGCAGACGCGAGTGAAGTCTTCTGCGGTAAAATTTATTGCGCGCACAAAGATGAGGAAGAGGAAGGGGGCCCCGACCCCGGCAGGCTTTCTGCTCTTATGTGCTGACTGGCCCCGCCTCCGCCGATGATAGGTCGGCGTCATGATCACGCAGGGTCCTGGGCGACCGGATTCGTCAGTCCCCAGTGTTCACGTGCCGGCCACGCCGCAGCTCACTGCGCATGCGCTAGGCGCCTGCACAGTACCGCGAAGGCTACGTGACTTCCACCACGCACGAAGGTGTGGCTTCTCCGGCCGGCGCCATTTTAGGCACAGCATGTGGCCAGTGCATACAGATGCGGCTTGCAACAGTGGATGAGTTTTTCTCTCTCTCTCTCAAATAAATAAAAACAAACAATTTTTACATGTAAAAGTGTCACAATAGCTTTGAGATTCTAAGATCTAGTTCTACCTGAAAGTCAAGCCTCACAATATGATCATTATTGTTTTAGCTACAGGACTATGAAAGCAGCAGGGAAACATAAAAGAAAACACTGCTGTATCATGGAGACCAGTATACCATGAAATGAACATAATTGCAGTATGCATCTCTACTTCTGAATCAAAGATGGACTCCCAATGAAGCTGTTAAATATATATTGACAACGGGATGCTAGACTTTCTACCAGTGTGTATATCTATGAAGAACCTAAGTGTTTTCTGCTTTGCTTGCTTGGCTGAGAGCTGTGTGAACTCCAGGCCCCACCTGGCAGGTCACACAGGCAGAGCACTCCTCAGGAAGGAGACCCCTGGTGTGCTTGTTAGATAAGTTGCTCACTACCCTATAGCCCACCAGTTTGTACTTTTTGAAAGTTGCTTGCTTCAAACCCACCAATAGAAGCCTGCTAATTTGCTCTTTTTAAAAGTTAACAGTTAAACTGATCAAACATGACTGTATAATTGGGTGGAATTTTGTATAAAAACCCTGTGCTGTTCAGCCTTGGCCCTCCTTCTGCCCCTTCTGCCCCATTCTGCCCCATTCTGCCCCTTCTGCTCTTCTTCCGCTTTTGGATGCAGCTGCTGCTTTAGTGGCCGCCCCTCCCCCAGCCCTACTGGGCCGGGGTAATAATGGCTGAGAACCTAACAGCCTGAATAAACCGCCCTTATGCCTTGGCATCAATTTCAGACTCCTGATGATTTTCTGGGGATCTCAAATCTGGGCACAACACCTACAATGTCATGCTACACTTAAATAACAGAATGATGAACTTGTGACTGTTGCTAAAAGATTATACTATTGTTATAGGGGAAAGCAGTGACAGGGAGTCGGGGAGAGGATGAGAAGGGTGGAAGATGAAATCCCTGAGCTTAAGCAAATGTATCTTGAAAAATAAAAACTGAAACTAAAACAAAACAAAACAAAACAAAACAAAACAAAACAGGAAACAGTGATCCAAGAGAAAAGCAAATCAGATGCATCACCTCAGCCAGGTGCAAGGTCACTCAGGTTTGAGAGTGTGTCCAGACGCCTGGGACCAAATGCACATGCATGTCAAGGCTCTCATGAAATATGAAATCCACAAAGGTGATGTGCAGAAGGCCAAGGTGGAATGACCACAAATCTCTATGCTCTGAAATCTATGGCAACTCCCTTTTCCTTCTGATGCACCTGTTGCCCTGCAAACCACAGCAGCTTACATAGACACTGTCAGAACAGCTTCGTCTATTCAGGGAGTCCCTTTAAGGACTGGGCCTTCAATGCCTCCTGTGACAGAAAACAGCTGTCAACCCCTTCTGACACGGAGAGGCAGCCTGTGTGGTGCTGTGCGTCATTCAGCTGGCCTAGGGTGAGCAGCCATCAACCTGGGACTGAGACCTGGCGAGTGCTCAGGCCTTGATGTTGGTTAGATTCCACTGACTTCTAGACCCCCATCTGTGAGAGGCAACGGAAAAGGAAGGAAATGCACAAATCTGCATCTGTACCAGGGGAGGCCAACAACTCATGGTTCAGGTGCCAGGCGCTCCTTGCAGGTCCTGGTCTCAGACACGGAACAAAATCAAAGTAGCTAAGAACAAAAGCGCTCCAGGAACAAAACCAAAAGTTCTGCCAAGTGGGATGATGGAAGAATGAACTACACGTATGAGTAGCTTCCAAAAAGACAGGGAATATTTATGACTGAAAGTCAGAAAGAGAGAACAAAGATTCCTTTGATCTGCCTCTTGGGAACACAAGCAAATTCCTTTTTAATTTTTTTTCTTTTTGATGATGTTTATATAGTTGAGAAGGATGCATGCCCATGTGGGCTACTGATTAGGGTGTGAAGGGGTCAAGGAGTAGGGGATATTGGATGAGACTTCTGTTTCCAATTTTCTTTTTCTTCTTCATGTGTTTGGGGAAAGAGGGCAGAGAAGAGGAGAAGCCACATACAGCATCCAAATCGCATCAGTACCCATAGGAGGGGGCCAGCTACCTAATGTCATTCCAGGGTCCCCCATGTGAGCGTGGCCTGAGGACAGTGTTCAAATGTTCAAGTGGTTTCAATAGTTCTGATTTTGTTGCTCCAAGGATGAGGAAATCCTTCCAAGGCCCATTGGCTGACATAGCCCACCTTAGAGTCTCCATTCACCTTGATAATTGCTGTCAACACTTGGCTGCCAAAGTTGTCCAATTTGTTCAGCCATCCTTGGTACTAGATGTTCTCTGCAGGCTTCAATTACCTGTCATGATCCCATGTACATTTGGTCACACCATCCACTGTGCAGTCTTCAGCAACCAAACAGGCCCAGTTCTAACATATGCTCTCTGTGGTGAGACCACAGATCCTGTGATTTTGACAGTGGTTATAGTTCTGAGTCCAGCAGGTGCCCCAGACCTGATTGTTGTGTCTGCCAGCCAATGCAGGGTCCAGCTCAGTTCATCGCCCACATCATCCTACACACACACTGGTGGCTGCAGTTTCTGTCTCCAGCCCCATCTCATATGCAAACAATGGGTACCATGGCACAGCCCAACCCTGCCCATCACACACTCAGTTCTCTTATATACCAGTAGAAACAGCTGTGTAGTCAGAGAAACCCCCAATAACCCCCTCCAGGACTGCCCCCAGCCCTGGTTCCTACACATGACAGTGTGTGCAGCAGACTGGTCCAGTCTGTCCTGCATCCCATTTGTCTCTCATACACTTCAATGGTGCTTCAGGATTGCTCAACCCAACTGACCCCATTATCTAGCTCACAGTTCTGCTAGTGAGTGCTACAGCCTGTCCAAGACTGGTCTACACCCAGCCTTGGTTCTCATGTTCACCTATGGGAGCTACAACCCATCAGAGAGGTGTCAACAGTTTCCCTATTAGACTTACTCTCAGCTCCACTTTTGCTTCTTCTAGGTGGTTCTGCAATTTAGCTTGAGAGGACTTGCCCCTTTTCCTAGCACTTGCTACCCAATGCTGTGGCAAAGCCCAGCCAGCCTGCACTTATTCTGACTCATGCATGCACTGATGGATTTAGTCACTTATCCCAGCCTGGCTCTCTCCTTAACCCAGGTTACATGCAGGTCAGTGGGTGTTGTACTCAGCCCATCCTGGTTGACATCAAGTTGCAGTTCACCTGCTCATCAGCAGGAGCAGTGTCCCCCCAAGGGGAGACAGCACAGCATTGCCTCACTGCTGGGCTCACCCTCCCTCACACATACACACCAAGTATTTCATGTGCTGGTGTGTGCTATGACCCAGTGTGGCATAGCTTGTCTCACCTCAGCTCCAGGTCATACTGGCAAGTAACAAAAAAAATTCTCACAGGAGTCAATGAAGCAGAACTGGGGACTAGGACAGCACAGTCTAAACTCAAACAACTTCTTCCAGCACCACCACCACATTACTACCGTTTTTATCACTTTTTTCTTTAAATATTTATTCATTTTTATTGGAAAGTCAGAATTACAGAGAGAATAAGAGACAGAGAAAGATGTTCCATCTGCTGGTTCACTCCCCAAGTGGCCAAACAGCCAGAGCTGAGTTGATCCGAAGCCAGGAACCAGGAGCTTCTTCCACTCTCCCACACAGGTGCACGGGGTTTCAAAGGCTTTAGACCATCCTCTGCTGCTTTGCCAGGCCTTAAGAAGGGACTGGACAGGAAGCTGGACACAAACTGGTGCCCATATGGTGTCCCAGCACTTGAAGGGAGAAGATTAGCCAATTGAGGCAGTGCACTAGGCCCTGCGTTATTTATTTTTCATTGATTTAGATTATGTGTAAGAAATAGGGAGATGACAGGAACCAATTGGGAGAGATGGTATTGGGCAGAGGTCATACGATAGAGGTGAAGAGAATTTTTGAACAAATGCTTTAATTTGCAGAAACGAATGTCCAGTTCCACCTCCCCTCTGGTTCACCTGATTATTTCCACAGTGCCAAGTCCCACTCATGGCTGAGGAGACTGCCACCACCTCCCAAGAGGGGATTCTTCCACACTTCCAGACTTCCTGAACTGCTATGGTAGGCAGGCACCAGGACACACAACACAGGGAAAACATGCAAGGATTCCACGCAAGGTGTTGACTCAGGTGCCGTGTTTTGTTGTTTCTTTAAAAAGGACAGCAGTCACACTGTAAAGGGATATGCTTTATTGAGAGCAACATTCTGACAAAACAGATGAGGAATAACTACGTTAGTGGGAGCATCCAGGGAAGTGTCCCAGAGGGGATCTGTCCAAGGCCTGCCAGCCCCTTCCCCATCAGGCCTGCAGCTCTCAGAAACAGCACAGCTGCAGGGGAGCTTCAGGGTGAATGAATGAGGAATCCAGGGAAGGGAGAAACCTAAGGTGAGGAGCAGACCAACATGCACAGGGCACAGAAATGACCAAGACACCAGGGCATCCAGCCTGACCAGACACTCACACAGCATGTTGCTTCCCTAGGCCCTGCTATAGCAGCAGAACAAAGAAAACCACAGAATCCAGCATGGTCAGTGCCAAGTCAGGGTTCCCAGGGAAGAGGACAGGTCCAGACTGAAGTTCAAGGGTTTCCTGGGTCACAGCCAGTACCAGGGAGACCTCATGGGGGAGCCCATCTGGCACAGGTGCAGCGAACTCTGGCTGTTTGGAGAGCTCACAGCAGAGATGGGGACTGTTTATTGGCAGGAGGAGCAGCCCAGGGGGCCATGGCTGAAGAAGAGGGCAGAGCTGAGGATGGCCAGACCTCAATGGGAGGGGCTGGCTTAGAGGACAGGAGGCAGCAGGTTAGGGAGGAGGAGGCTGTGGAAGGAGAGGACTGAAGGCTGAGGCAGAGCTGGGGGCCTGAGCACCCATCAGCCCCTCTCACTTCACTTCAGAGCCTTATTTTCCAGTCCATGTGGCACTCTTTAAAAACAGAGGGACTTTGATGAAGCGGCTGGACTTCAAGTAGGCAGCGATTTTTGGCAGGCCCTGCAGGGGCAGAAACAGGAGCAGAGCTCAGAGTCCGTGGTCTCCTGGGGTTCCCTCAGCCCCAGTGTAGGCACAGACCAGTGGGACCAACAGCGGCCACTGCACAGGGCTGTGCTGGCTGCACTGACATCTCCATAGGACCACAGCCCAGGGGACTTCATGCTTTAACACAGACACCTCCCTCCACCACCTCAAAAGATGGATCAGCAGGGAGACGCTAGAACTGGGTCCTTTGTAGCCATGGGAAACGTCAGTGCTGGTTCAGAGGTCGCTCCACGTCTAGCATGATTGACTCCTGGCCACCATGTCTCAAGGGAGACTTGATGGGCACAGCCATTCAGGAATTTTCTCACAGTCAAACACTGAGCAGGCAGAGTATGACACAGCCTGCCACTGCCCCTCTCCTAACTGTTCTGCTCACTTCCCTACCCACATAGGCTCTGCTGCACACTCTCCTTATCCACAGTGAGGCTGCCCGATGCACAGCATTGCACACAGAGCAGGGACGTCCATCAGGAAAAGGGGCTGAGACCATGTCAGGGCAGCCTACAGAGCAGTCCTGATCTTACCCAGTGACTCAGCAGGCCCTCACTGTGGGGAATGGGAGGAGGTGCAGCAGCAAAGGAAGGCAAGGCCAGACACCAATCCTCCCCCTGACACAGGGAGTCCTAACTCCTCCACTTGGTATCTCAGGTCAACCTCACTGCATCTCAATTCTCCTCATCCTGAGACCTGTTATAGTGAGCAGCACCAAGCACACTCCTGGGTCATGCACCTACATGCCAGGGCTGACAGCACCGTGCAGGTTCTCAACAATTCAGGGGGACCCAGACTGTTCTAACCCTAATGGGCCTGGCCCTGGGTACCGCATGGTCCAGCTCATATCTAATCTATGTCCAGTCTCTCCTTTCAGGCACACAGAGCTGAGCCAACTGTTACATAATGCCCAAGGCCACAGGCTTAGACTTCACCCAGAGCTGATAAGAAGGAACTGGGACAGCACATCTCTGCGTGGGGAGGAGAACAGGACAAACATTGCATACTGAACAGCTTGTTGGACTAATGCCTCATACTCCCAAATCTGTAACCAAGTAGGCTTTGTTGTGAGCATGCATGGAGTCCCAGGTGGTCCCTGTGATCCTGTGAAGTGAGGCCCAGGCTGTGCTCCTCAGTAACCAAGAGCTGTTGCTCCTCCATCTCCAAACTGCTGAGTTTGCAGTTCTCTAACTGGTTCAGTTCCAGCATGGAGTCACCTTTGCACAGGCATAAACAAAATGGTAAGCAGCTGCCCTATCTCACAGGCAGAACATGTGGGATACTAGAATGAAACAAGAGGCATCGAAGGAGAAAGAAAACCTACATCATCAAACAAATCAAGTCTCCCCAGCAGAGAATCCACAGTTGTGCTGGGAGCTCAGTGCCTGCACATGGGGATCTCACTGGTTCAATGTGCTCTAGAGATCAAACACATGGACTGTGCGTGTCTCTGACACTGAATCCACCCTACCCGGTCTCAGTTCAGCTGAGACCAGCTACAAACACACACTGCTCAAAGTCTGGCCTCTCCTATAGTCTCCTGGCATGGGACACCAGACTAGACAAGGGTCTGAGGCTGCTCAGTTTAGCACAAAAATCAGAGAAGTCCTGACTGTTGTTCATACACACCAGAGGTTCCTGGGAGCCCAGCACAGCTGTGACGGGCTCTGGGACCCTGATAAATGGCTTTTCCCATGCTGACTCAGTATTCCTTATGAATCAATTGGGAGAGACAACTTGTAGAGATACACTGGACACAGCAGGTGCAGGATGCTAACTCTGAGTCCTGCTGTCAGGGGTTGGTGTGTAGCAGAGCTCCAGGACTCGAACAGAATGAGGGAACCAGAAGAGGCTGAGAGGAGGGTTGGGGATTCACCTCAAATCGAGCCATGAAATCCTTCAGGTTTGGGAACGCATCCAGGCAACCAGGAGCAAAAATACGGTTCTGGTCGAGGACATCATAGACGAGGAAATCGGCAATGGTGATCTGCAGAAGCCAGGAGGAGGGAGACAGGGACTTAGCGATAGATCGCCCATGCCCCCTGCTCCTGTCTCCCTCCGTCCCTCTGCCTCACCTTGTCCCCTGCAAACCAGGGCTGCTTCCCCAGGAACTGGGAGTACAGTGTCAGCTTGTCTGGGAGGCCCTTCAGGTAGTCAGGCTTCAGCTTTTCCTGAGGGAGCAAACAGCTGTCAGCACCCACAGACACGATTTTGCAGGAGAGGGTCTGCCTGCCCAGGGCTGCACATGGCCCCGCTGGCTGAGGGAGCAGCCATTTCCCCTGAGCGTGGCAGGAATGTTCACAGTTCACAAAGGATGAGAATGTGATGTGAAATGATGGAACTCAGTGCCTCTGGGCTTCAGGCTGACCCTGGGTTGCCTAGTGGGGACAGCTGCTTTTCCCTATGGGGACATGCCTAAGGATGCTCCCTTCTCAAACTGATATAACTCACGTAATGGACTTTCCATCCAGGGACGAGCATATAAAGGGAACACATTGAATGCTGGTCATGATAAGGGTCAAGAGTTAGACACAGAAGTGAATTTCCTGTCTTAGACATGACTGCTCACTCAGAAGCATTGTAACTTTGTGTAGGGCTGTGGAAATTAATCATAATCTTTCTTTTAGAACAGACTTAAAGAGTACAGATTCAATGTTTTCACAATATAGTAAATTGCTCAGGCAGTCAGACTTCATAGGGAATTCAGAGACAAACAGGAGCAGTACAGATGAGAACACAAGAATCAGCTTGGTATTGAATCTGCCAGATCCAATCCTCTTGGGCACTCACAAAGTCAGGGTTGAAGCAGATTGCCACCAGTTGCCAGCGGTTGTCCATAACCTGGTTCTCCAAAATGTCCACACGAATCTTCTCCTCTTCCGTCTCCCCACCTGCAGCACACACAGCAGACACCCTCAGCATCCCACCCAGCCAGGCCCAGGGCACAGCCACAGCCCCACACCCTCAGCCAGCCCCACTTACACAGGTTGTGCTTGCGGCCGAGATAGCGCACGATGGCATTGCTCTGGGTGAGCTTGTGAGTGCCGTCAATCAGGTAGGGCAGCTGGGGAGGGAGGAGGGAAGTCGGCTGGGCTCCCAGGGGCCCAGCATCCCCTGACCTGAGTAAGAGCACACAGGATCCCTGGCACCCTCTGTGCCTGGCCCATGGCAGGTCCTGGAGACAATCTCTGCACAAGGCATGAGTGAGCTGTGACATAGAACCTCAGGGAAAGACTGCAGAGAACCAGGGATGACAGTGGTTGAGCACAGGTCCTGGTCCTGAACCCTCTAACCATGGGAAGGATGTGGAGACAGAGACACCATTCACGACCCCACTCCCTCCAACACCCCATCCCCTGCACGTACATTGGGGAAGTCCAGGCCCAGCTTGAATTTCTCATTCAGCCACTGGCTTCGGTCATAGTCGGGAGCTGTGGAGAAGACCAAGTGAAACAAAACCTCCCCAGTGTGCAGCCTCCCCTCATGAGAGTCAGGGGCAAGACCCCCTGAGGAGGGCATGTGGGATCTGAGTCCCTCATATCACATTCAATGTCTGGAGAAAGGGAATAATGATCCTATGGGGTTCTTGACTCCAAAGCTTTTGGGAAGTGTGGGAAAGGACCCAATGCTGAAAGCAGGTTCCCAGCACCCCTTCCCAGAGCCATGCCCTGGGAGGCCACACTGCACCCTCAGGGACCAGGAAGGGCAGGCTCTGCTTCCAGGGGTTGAGGTCTGCACAGGTGATATGCAGGTGGCCAGGCAGGGGTTACTAGATGACAGAAGCAGTAGACAGAGGTCAGAGCAGGCAGAACCATACCGTCTCCCATTCTGTAATGCTTTTCCTCATAGCTGGTGCCAGTGTATTCCAGGAGCAGGCGGATGGGCAAAGCCAACTGGGGGAGACACCAGAGCCAGGGGTCAGAGCTGGAGGGACTCCAAAGGTTGCCCTCATCTCCTCCAGGGGAGCCCTACTCTACACCTAATAGCATCCCTTTTTCCTTCTGCCCCTTCTCCACACTGGGATGCTTGCATCAGGATTTCCTGGCAGCCTAGGAGGAGGAGAAGCAAGGAAGTTCCAAAACAAATGAAGACCTAAAGCCTCCACAGCTGTTCTGTGCCCTCTGTCCCATCCCATATCCATGCCCATGTCCCATCAGCAGAGCAAGCCCTTAGCTCACCCCGCGGAGCTCCCAGTAGCCCAGGGTCATAGGCATGGTGCTGCTGGTGCTGCAGTGGTGGCAATTGGGCTTTCAGGAAAGACCCTGGGACTTTTATGCTTGGTTTGGGAATAGCCAGGGGGAGTAACCAGCTGTGAACCCGCCCCTACCAGCCCCACCTCCAACCCAGGCTGCCCCAGGAGGCAGTGCTCTGCTCTGCCCCACCCTCAGGAATGAACCTGGTAACTGCCAGTGCTGGCTGGACAGTTGGAGGTCTGTGCAGATCCAAGTCAAGTGTTGACCTGGGACTGGTGGTATCCGCAAGCCCTCCTTGAGGCTCCCACACAGGGCTACCCTCTGCAGGGCCACAGGAGTTAGCAAGCCCTTGGCAGACGTGCCTTTAAAGTGCCATGCACTTCCCTCTACTGTCTGTGTGCTTGACTCAGGCCTCATCCCAAGAAGGAGCAGCTATAGCACCACCTCCCACTCTGGGTTCTGGGAAGACATGTTGCTGGGCCAGGTCCCAATGGTGAACTCCCACAGCAGGGGCAGTAAGGGTGACCTCCCTTACAGGAGGAACTGAATCTGGGTCAACTGTTTAAGGATTATGTAAAGTAGCTGATCCTATTCTGCTCCAGCAAGGGGGCAGGTACACAAGAGCCTCCCTGCCAGGCAGCTGGCTTTGGATGCATCTGATTGGAGTGACCAGTTCCTCTGCAAGGCAGAGGCAGGGCCTTTAAGGGGCCATGGAGTCTTAGGGCTCTGGACTCCTTCAAAGCTCAAAACCAAAAGCCAGTTCCACTTGTGATCCAGCTCCCTGCTTCTGGCCTAGGAAAGCAGCAGAAGATGGGGTCCTGACACCGTGATGGGAGAGCAGGATGAAGCTCCTGGCCTTGGCCTGCATTAGCTGTGGTTGTTGCTGCCATCTGGGGAGTGCAGCAGCAGCCAGAAGATTCTGTCCCTCTGTCTCTCACACTCTCTCACTCTCTTGCTCTAGCTCTTGCTCTCCTATTCTTTCTCTCTCTCCATAGTTCTTTCAAATAAATAATTCTTGTTTTCAATCACTGCCACCATAGTGGGGGTTCTGTATGTTGGAGAAGTGCTTTGGATCACAGTCTCCTCGGACATTTTCTTACTGTCTGCCCTTGGCTGTGGAACATTTGCCACAAGAAGACTCTTTACATATGTGGGCCCCTTGGGCTTGGCCCTCCCAGCCTGGAGGCTGCCAGAAGGAAGTCTCTGGTCTTCACAAATTGCTCCATCTCAGCCATTCTGTTACATCAGCACAAACAGACCAAGGCACTAAGGTGGCCAGCTGTGGTGACAGAATGTGGCTGTCACAGAGGGAATGACAGTGAGGGGGGAACCATGTCTCAGAAGACTCAAGATGTCTGTCCTGCTGTTGGGGCAAAGGATGGAACCCAAGAGGAGCCCCAGGCAGGGTAGCCAGCTCTGATCCCAGCTCTCCTGGATTAGATCTCCAGCCCCATTGCCGGACCTGAACACTGTGCGTTCTGGAGGTGCATAACGTGGTGGCAGAGAGGTGACCTGCACTATCACCTCCACAAGGATGATGTCCTCCCTGCCTGCTTTCTACTCACTGGCAGAAATCTGTATGAAAGCTAAGAGCCTGTGACCCATCACTGTGCTCTGTTTGAATGATAAGACAAGGGACCACGAGTATAAGACAAGCGATAGGTGGAACATTAAAAAGGCAACCAGCTGAAAGTTAAAGGGCAAGGGGATTGCGCTGCAGAAAATCCATCTGGGCAATTAGCCCACAGTTTACAAGGCCTGCAGGGTGTCAGCCCAGTGTGCCAGGAGAGGCTTCAGCTCACCTGGGTAAGGTGTGGTATGGACATGGATAGGACAGGAAGGGGTCATCCCACTTCATTCAGACAGGCCCCTCCTGCAGCTCAGGTCCTCTATCTGTGTCCAGGCTCGGGAAGCAGCCTCTGGCCTCAGAGTGGGTTGTGCCAGGGTTTGCCTCTTGTGGGACACAGGTGCCTGGCCCCTGCATTGGAACTGTTCCCACCAGATATTAAACTGTATCTGTCTGAACCTTACACTCCTGAGCCTCAACAGATGAATTGTCTAGATGCAGTTGAGAAAACACTTCTGAAATGAGCCCACAATAATTAGAACAAGACTTTTGAAAGACAGAGCCAACACAGTGGCACTGGTAGTCACTTGTTGAGTCCCCAAGATTTCCAGATCCACTGATGTACACTGCTGTCCACTGACCACAAAATTAGGACAAGTTCCAACATTTCAAAGGGACACTGTGCTGGATAACTGAAGCAAGACAGAGAGAAGGTCTGGTGTGGTAGCCTACTGGCTGAAATCCTTGCCTTGCACGCACCAGGATCGCTTTTGAGTGCTGGTTCTAATCCCAGTAGCCCCATGTCCCATCCAGCCAGCTGCTTGTGGCCTTGGAAAGCATTCCCCAAGTAGCTGCAAGCACCTGTGCTGAACCAATGTGAAGCTAGAAGCCAGGAGCTTCTGTCGGGTCTCCCACAGGGGTGCAGGGTCCCAAGGCTTTGGGCCGTCCTCTATTGCTTTCCCAGGCCACAAGCAGGGAATTAAATGAGAAGCAGGGCTGCCAGAACATGAACTGGCACCCACGTGGGTTCCTGGCATGTGCAAGTCAAGTACTTTGGCCTCCTGGCTACCGGGCTGGACCCTGGATTTTACCAATTTATTCATTGATAATTTTGGCCAGTGTTACATGTTTGTGCTAAACATTAAACAGCCAGAGTTTCACAAAGGAATTGAGCCAATTAGGACATACCTGAGAGTAAATGTACTAAGACCTTTCCAAATCTTATTAAAAATAGATTAAAAGGGCCTGGCATCATGGCTTAGCGGCTAAAGTCCTCGCCTTGAACGCGCCAGGATCCCATATGGGCACCGGTTCTAATCCTGGCAGCTCCACTTCCCATTCAGCTCCCTGTTTGTGGCCTGGGAAAGCAGTTGAGGACAACCCAGAGCCTTGTGACCCTGCGCTCATGTGGGAGACTCGGAAAGAAGTTCCTGGATCCTGGCTTCAGATTGGCATAGCATTGGCCGTTGCGCTCACTTGTGGAGTGAACCATCGGACAGAAGATCTTCTTCTCTGTCTCTCCTCCTCTCTGTATATCTGACTTTGTAATA